>NW_022142186.1:0-23749 GCF_007565055.1 Rhinopithecus roxellana | reverse complement strand
TTTCCTTTCCTTTCCTTTCCTTGTTCCCTTTTTCATTTCTTTCCTTGTTCCTTTCCTTTTCCTTTCCTTTCCTTTTTCCTTTCCTTTCCTTTCCTTTCTTTCCTTTCCTTTTTTTTCTTTCCTTTCCTTTCCTTTCCTTTCCTTCCTTTTTCCTTTCTTTCCTTCCTTCCTTCCTTTTCCTTTCTTTTCCTTAATGTGGTGTATTAGTGGGACAGTTCCTAGTTCACTGCTGTGAACGTAGCTTCACTTCGAGTGCAGACATGTTGTCTTGTCATAAGTGATGTGTGCCTTTCCCCCCTCGGAGTCTGTTCCTTTCCTGTACTTTCCTTTCCTTTCCTTTTCTTCTCTTATTCTTTTTTTTTTTTGAGACAGAGCCTTGTTCTTTCACCCAGGCTTGAGTGCAATGGTGTGGACCTGGCTCACTCTAACCTCTGCCTCCTGGGTTCAAGCAATTCTTGTGCCTCACCCCTCCCAAGTAGCTGGGATTACAGTGTGCACCAACATGCCTGGCTAAATTTTTTTTTTTTTTTTTAGTGGAGACAGCATTTCACTATGTTGGCCAGGGTGGTCTTGAACTGCTGGCCTCAAGTGATCCACCCGCCTCGGCCTCCCAAAGTGCACGAGCCCCTGCACCTGGCCCAAATTGTTTCTTCTTGAGATGGCTTCTCATTCCTTGAGCTGTCCCGATATTACATGCCCCTCCCCTGATACATCTCCATACTTGTGCTCTGGTTTCCTTGAAGACCTCTAAGTTCAACAAGGAGCTTGGTTATGTCAGTGGCCAGGCAAGTGAAACCTTTTCTTTTTGAGGAGTAAGTTAGCTTGTAGGTGGAGATCTCTAGAAATGAAAACAGAAAGGCTGGCTATCCATCAGCGAAATCTGTGTGTAAATTACCCTGCTTTATCTTGTTCCTGAGCTGAGCTGAGCCTGGATGTGTGTGTGTTCCATTCTTTGACATAAAGACTACAGAATTCACAAATGCAATTAAAATGGCATTAATTACTTGTGGATTATTCTAAAAGTGGCGTTGGTATGTGCTTGGGGGGTGCAGAGAAGAGTAGAGGCTGGGAGTTTTCACAACACTCTGGCACTTCCACTCTTAGGTCCAGAAAATGAAAAATTCTTTACTATCCTTTGGGAATCTGATTATGGAATATACTCCGTGATGTATCATGTAGCCACTTTGTTTTTTATATAAAAAATGGAAAAATGACCTCTTACCCTTTCAAATAGTTCCATGAATTTTCACTATGTGGTACTAGTTTAATCATTTCCAGAGTGTATCTGCAAGAAAAATGTATATACAATTTTACAAGAACAGTGCAATGGTTAGGGACAGTTTTCATAAGATTGTGGCACAGCTTTGGAAACACACTTTTACTTGTATCAGTGTATCTCTCTTGGTGGACTCTGGCAATTCTCCAGGTCATCTTTAAATGAGAGAATCCTTTGGGGTTATAGGGAAGGACACATAACTAATCTAAAAGCTTCAATTCACAATTGGAAAAACATAATATATTTCCTTTAAATAATATGAAATATTTTCCTTTTGAAGGAAACATCAGCTAAAAGAAGGAGACTTTCCATTTATTGGCAAAGCAGCCTTGGGAAAACAGTCTACTTACGCCCCGACAAATCCTTAGTCACTGAAATGGGAGAATTTGCATATTCTTAGTTATCATAAAAAAAGATTAGAAATGATATAGGCCAAAAATAAAAGTGAAAAACCAACAGAAGAATGTATTTCTTATATTCCAAAGCAACATGACTGGTAAACTGTGATGTGATTCCCTGTCAAAATGGCTGTGCCATACCTTTCTCTTCCCCCTGAACGGATTAAATATAATTCAGACCTGATCACCACAGATCCAAAGGGAGCCACAGAATGTGCTTCACCATGTACTTGCTCAGATGAGTTAGTCACTGACTAAAGCTTAGTAGTCTTGGTTCTGCTGCAGCCCTGTTACTATATGACTTTTTCCCACAGAGTAATAATAAACTCATTCAACATTATATAAATATTTTTCCAATTATTTCATATGACTGAATGTTTCCAGTTGTTTGTAAAACCATGTCCTTGTAGGTCTTAGCTGGTCCTTGTTTAAGATCCTTTTTTTTTTTTTTTTTTGAGATGGAGTCTCACTCTGTCGCCCAGCCTGGAGTGCAGCGGTAGTCTTTCCCTCTCATTCCTCTTTTCATTCCAAATCTACTGAAAACCACTGTCAGTCTTTTTGTCACTATAGATTAGTTTGAATTGCATATATAAATTTATGTAAGTAGGCTGGGTGCGGGATGGCCCACACCTGTAATCTCAGCACTTTGGGAGGCATAGGCAGGCGGATCATGAGGTCAGGAGATGGAAACCTTCCTGGCTAACATGGTGAAACTCCATCTCTACTAAAAATACAAAAAATTAGCCGGGCATGGTGGCGGGCACCTGTAGTCCCAGCTATTGGGAGGCTGAGGCAGGAGTATGGCGTGAACCCAGGGGGCAGAGCTTGCAGTGAGCCGAGATCACGCCACTGCACTCCAGCCTGGGTGACAGAGCAAGACTCCATCTCAAATGAATAAATAAATAAAAATAAATTTATATAAGTAGAATCATTAAAGTATGCATTTTTGGGGTCTGGTTTCTTTTATCCCACATACAGTATGTTGTGCTTCATCCATGTCATTGCAATGTTATAGGTGAGTGCAATGACACACACTCACCTATAACACATTTATTTTATTGTCTTTTTCCCGCAGCAAACAGTTTAATGTAAACACTCTGTACATGGGCCTGTGAGAGAGGCCTACCACCTACATCCAGGAAACCCCAGGACAGGGCACCCTGCAGCCCACGTCCAGCCTCCACCCTCAGGGTCACTCAGGAAAGGAAGAGCAAAGTGCATCGTGTTCATAAAGAAAAACAGCCTCGGGTGGGCCCAGGCCAGAGAGCCTCCAAGTTGGTGTTTGTCTGGTGGCTGCTGGGCTCACAAATCCTCCTCAGCTTGGGCGAGACATGCAATGATGCCGGCCAGGTCAGCGGCCTTGTCCAGCTTGACGTAGGTGTGGGGCAGAGGCGGTGGAGGTTGAGCCAGTCGGGCAGCAGCTCAGAGAGGAGCAGCAGGTGCTTCTTCATTTCCCCGGGGCCCACTGCAGCCGGCACCTCCTCGCCATCCTGGCACAGGCCACCTCCACACTGAGCGCCGGCTTGAGCTCAGACACAAAGATGCCATGCAGCGTCCAGGCCAGGTCTGGCAGCGCTGCGGCCCGGCTCGTGCTCCGGGCAACATGTTACCTGCGCCAGCTGCTTCTGTCCCAGATTGCTCATGCAGGTACTGGGGCACCCACTGCAGGGCGCCGGGAGGGATAGCGGGCACATAAATTTATCTTAATTTGATAACCTCTGCAAAGATTCCATTTCAAAATGAAGTCACATTCTGAGGTTCTGGGTGGACATAAATTTTGAGGGGATATTATACACATAGTAAATGACAAGCTGTAATCCTTGTTAGACTCACAAAATTTCTATTGGATTTTTCAAACTGGATTTCATAGTGTATCTGCAGAAAATAACATGTGAACTGGCCATTTAGAAATCATGACAACAAATTAGTAATACCCCTTACTATCCAAAATTCTTCCTATTCCTTAGAAATGAAATTCCACCTTCTTAGGGGGTTATTTTACTTTTTCTTTAATTGTCTAAAAAGTACATTTTAAGAAAGGAGATGACAACTCACATAACTAGCCACTGCCAATTTACTATAACCAGGACTGATATTCGGGGTCAATATTTATCCCATCGCCTTCCACTTACTGGAGAATTAGACCCCCAAAAGAGTTGCCCATTTTTTTCTCACTGTACTAGATTTTCTATTTTCACTTTTTTTTTTTTTTTTTTTTTTTTTTTTTCAGATGGAGACTCACTGTCACCCAGGCTGGAGTGCAGTGGTGCAATGTCGGCTCGCTGCAACCTCTGCCTCCTGGGTTCAAGTGATTCTCCTGCCTCAGCCTCCTGAGTAGCTGGGATTACAGGTGCCTGCCACTATGCTCAGCTAATATTTGTATTTTAAGTAGAGACAGGGTTTCACTATGTTGGCCAGGTTGGTCTCGAACTCCTGACCTCATGATTCACCCACCTTGGCCTCCCAAATTGCTGGGATTACAGGCACGAGCCACCGTGCCTGGCCTATTTTCACTATTTTCATTACCATGCAACTACTGACTCATGTTCTGGTTGTTAGAAAACAAACCTCCATTTATTCTATACTCATTTCTATTTCATCCTGCTATATTTGGGAGTACTATAGCCAACACTTCACTAAAATATTTTATTTATGTTTAATAACTCTATTTTGCCAAATTCTTAAGTTTTCTATCTGTTTTCACCTTATGAGAAATTGTATCGCTATTCACCCCAGCTGACCACATTTTATATTTCTTAATATTTTTTGTTAGTCGCATGACAACAGTACTCTCCAGACTCCTTCTGTATTGCTTCAGTCATCAGAAGATGCAAATTTAATTTGCCTCTTCCTAATGGAACTAACTGCTCAGTGCTGGAGGGCTTTGGAACAACCGTTTCAGCCTTCTTTTCAGTATACTTCTGATTTCTAAATAGACTCCTAAAGGCTGATTTCATCCCACAGCCTTGAGGTCTCCGATATATGTATGTGTGTGTGTGTGTGTGTGTGTGTGTGTGTGTGTGTGTGTGTGTGTGTGTAGCCTTAGTTTCTATCCAGTGATCCACCATTTAGGTGCTCAGAACAGAAACCTATATGCCACATTCTATTCTGGTCTTACCTCTGGTGTGATACACTTACTCTACATTTCAAAACAAAATAAAACAACAACAGCAACAACAACACACATGTAAACAGAGAATCAGAGCAGATAAATAGTAGGGACCAAGAATGTTATCCCTAGGGAGAGTGTGGTGGGTAGAGGCAGCATAAAGTGTGAAGGTGTATACAGACAAAAGGGTAAATTATATTCAAGAGAAATAAAAAGATTCATGTACTAAGTTCAAGGAAAGAATATCGGGATATGAGGAGGGAGACTGTGAATGAGGTCCAGATCATGTACATCATTCTAAATGTTAAAGAAGAAGACATTTATGCAGCCAACACACATGAAAAAAAGCTCATCATCGCTGGTCATTAGAAAAATGTAAATCAAAACCACAATGAGATACTATCTCACACCAATTAGAATGGCAGTCATTAAAAAGTCAGAAAACAACAGATGCTAGAGAAGATGTGGAGAAATAGGAACAGTTTTTACACTGTTGGTGGGAGTGTAAATTACTTCAACCATTGTGGAAGACAGTGTGGTGATTCCTCAAGGATCCAGAACTAGAAATACCATTTGACCCAGCAATCCCATTACTGGATATATACACAAAGAATTATAAATCATTCTACTAAAAAGACACATGCACAAGTATGTTTATTGTGGTACCGTTCACAATAGCAAAGACTTGGAACCAACTCAAATGTCTATCACTGATAGACTGGATAAAGATAATGTTGCACATATACACCATGGAATAGTATGCAGCCATGAAAAAGGATGAGTTAATGTCCTTTGCAGGGACATGGATGAAGTTGGAAACCATCATTCTCAGCAAACTAACACAAGAACAGAAAACCAAACACTGCATGTTCTCACTCATAAGAACACATGGACACAGGGAGGGGAACAACACACACTGGGGCCTGTCAGGGCTTGGGAGGCTAGGGAAGGGATAGCATTAGGAGAAATACCTAATGTAAATGATGGGTTAATGGGTGCAGCAAACCACCATGGCACATGTATACCTATGTAACAAACCTGCACGTTCTGCACATGTACCCCAGAACTTAAAGTATAATAATAATAATAATAATAATAATAATAATAATAATAATAAAAAGATAAGATGTCTTTAAAGAAAAGTATGATAATACTTTATTCTTAAATTGAACTTGAATTAATTGACATGGTATGTATAATAATAAACAACGATGAAAAACATCCTTATAAATAATAAGTCACCACTGATGTGTTTTGGTATATTTAAAGTGATACTAATGGTTTTATTACAGTAAGGGAGACTCTTTTTTTGGTAAGTAATTAATAATCATAATTTTAGTGGACAAATGTAAAAGTTGTGAATAATGAAGAGTCTTCAGGACTTGTGTGTAAAGGGCAACAACAAAGTTGTTAGATACATAAATTTAAAATGCATTTGTAATGAATTAATACAATTTTGCAAAATAAAGAAATTTTAACACAGCATTTTAACAGTGTGAAAAATTATTAAAATTCTCAGTGAACATTAGAAATATTATACGAAATAAATAAATCGTAGCAAAATAACATTTTAATAGTGTAACAACCGTTCTTAATGTTCTTAAAGACCACAACAGTTTGACCCCAAATTAAGAGCATACAAAAAATTACAATTAGGAAATAATTTTAAAGAATTGAAATTAAGAAATAATATAAGAAATGGAGAGGATATAAAATCTGTAGAACTAGTCATGTGACCTTATAATATGGTTTCGGTCTCAACTAAGAATATTTTGTCTAAACTTGTGACTCACCAGGAAAACATATCAGTTGAGAATCTATTGATAAGGTCTGCCATTTAAATATTCTAAAGTTCCTTTCAGATAACTTCAAAATATATGCATGCATACAAACACACACACATACACAGTTGTATATCTGTGTAATACGATATACAGAGATATGTTTAAAATACTTATAAAAATCTTTTGTCAAAACAATATACATTATTAAAAGCATAAAAGAACATTAAACATGTCTCAACATGGACAGCATTTTTTTCCCTAAAGAATGTGTGTATTGCTTAGTAAAATATAATTTTTCAACTTTTTACTGCATGCCATATAATAAGTTAGATGTGTTTGGTGAAGCATTATAACTTATTCCCATAATAGAGTAATAAGTACTTATTCTTAGAAGACAAATACAAACATTTCCAAAATGTCTCTTTCTTGCTGCTGCGTTTTGAAAAGGGTTAATAACTTAAAATATTCTGGAAATGTATTTCCTTTTTAAGAAATACTTAAAACATATTTTTCAAAGAGCTACGTAATTATAGATACAGTATATACTATTAATAAACACAAACACATGTCTATAAATTTGCTAATGAATTTTAAAATCCACACATCTAAAAATAGAAGGTATTAAAACTGACTCAAGAAGAAATAATCGATTTATATACGTTTAATTATCAACGTTGAATCAGTTGTTAAAAGCGTTCTACCATCCAAGAAAAGAGAAAAAATAAGTACCAAAAAGTAAACCTGATGATTTTACAGGTATACTCACTGAAGTCCTCAAGGAAGACATAAAATCTTATGAAAACTTTTTCCCATAAGAGAACAAAATACCTCCTTTAATAACGGGGGGATATTAACAGCCATGAACCATATCTAATGCTAAACATGAGGGATGAGAAGATGGAGCAATTGTCAGAATCCAGAGACAGAGAGAATAATGTGGAGGGAGCTATCTCTCTTTTGATTGTTCAAGGGTCAATTGAACGCCCACTCTACAACCAAACTGCTCTGTCATAGTTCATACACGGCAGTTCTGTTCAGCTCACAGAACATGGTAAAAATAAGATCCAGAAGGATTCACAAGAAATACATTCCACTGCTGAAAACCTTAATTTGGAAAATTAAATATGCACACACACAGATATACTGTTGGATAATAGAAACTTATGAATGCTTTATTAATTGTGTGTGTGCATGTGTATATTCTCATGAGTACATAAGAGGATGTTAACATTCAACAGGATCTTCTATAGAAATTTATTTCTCTTTGTTTTACTTTTCATTTTGTTGTGCTGAATTACAAAGATTGAAGCTATTCTAGGGAGTGAGCATATTTCTTCTCATACTTTCCCTACCATGCAGCTTAGCATGTATTTAAAATATTTCCCCACATCAATTGTGTATTTGAATACTGAATTCTCCCCACCCAGTCATTATAAAGAATGAGGAAAAGTTATCTGAGGCTGGAAACCAATGGAATTCCATAGTAAATGACACACAGTGAAAAATAGTAGTGTCAGAGTTGATGACAGAAAGGAAAACATCAAGATTACACATTGCTTTTTAGAAATGATTCTGGACTTGCTCTGAATATGACAGAAGCCATTGGATGAATCTGATCTGAGGGGTGACCACATCTGACATATTTAAAAACGACCCCTCTGGGAAATAGAAACTAGACTTGTGAGGCAGCACAATTGTGGAAGCAAGGGAATTAGGTGATGATTATATCAATATTCTAAGAAAGAGATGATAGATAACTGCTTGAACCAGAGTGTCTGCAGGGGACGTAGTAAACAGTGGTCAGATTTGTTCATGGATAGTAAGGAGTTGGGAATAGTAAAACATTTAGTGATGGATATACAGTTGACTCCTGAACAACCCTGGAATTAGGGGCTGAGACCTCAGTATTTTTAAATCCACGTATAACTTTTGATGACAAACTTTTAACTACAAATAGCGTACTGCTGACCAGAGCCTTACTGATGATAACATAAACAGTTGATAGTTGATTAGCACACATTTTCTATATTATATGTATTATATACCTTTTTTTTTTTTTTTGAGACAGGGTCTGGCTCTATTGCCCAGGCTGGAGTGCAAATGGAGTGATCACAGCTCACTGCAGCCTCCACCTCCCAGGCTCAAGCAATCCTCCTGCCTCAGTCTCCCAAGTAGCTGGGACTACAACCCTGTGCCACCAAGCCTCACTAAATTTTGTATTTTTGTATTTTTTGTTTGTTTGTTTGTTTCTGTAGAGAAGGGGTCTCCCTATGTTGTCCAGGCTGGTCTTGAACTCCTGGGCTCAAGTGAACCTCCTGCATTGGCCCCTTAAAGTGCTGGGATTAGAGGCATGAGCCACTGAGCCTAGCCTTATATACTGCCTTCTGACAACACAGATGCTAGAGGGAAGAAAAAGTTATTCAGAGAATCATAAGAGGTGCTCCATCAGACAGAGGTACAGAGAAGAGTACCCTGGCAGAGCAGGACAATCATTGAGAGAGGATTGCACAGGATAGCTGCAGCAATGTGGAGGTGATCCTCAATGTGCGGGTTCAGGAGCCCATGAGAGTGAGAGGCTTAGGCAAAGTGGACATCACCCTGCCTACTGGGTGGCACAGATATTGGGCATGAAAGCAGAAGGCTTGGATTGGCTTCTGTCCTGCTGCACCATCTGGTTTCCTGCAGGGCGACTGGGACCATGGTCTTTGGAGGGGTGGTCCCATATATGCCACGGTACAAAGATTTTGGGAGGACCCAGAATGCTAATGGCTTCTCTACCTATGCATGTCTGGTGCTACTGGTGGCCAATACACTGCTGGTTTGGAAGGCATTCTGTGCTGTCTTTCCCATGGCAGAGCATACGCATGATCTTGACCTCTTTGCTGATGTTGGAACTCCGTACTATGTCGGCCTGGCAAAGGAACCAAATATAAAACGCCTGCCTTTGCAGACTCCCATTCTTAGCACTTCTGGCACCGGGGCAGTTTCATGAGCTAAGTGCGCTGTGTCTTGGTCTTCACGAAGGTGACAGGGAGTCACACTTACCTGTTCATCCACTCTGCCTGCGGAAACCCTGGATTTCCTGGCCAAGGCCACACAGACAGTGCAGGTGTCCTACCAGCAACCCCGGCCACCTGTGCACACAGGGCACGAGCATCAAAATGGTGCTCGTAAGGACAAGCAGCGACACTTTCAAGACTGACCTTGCAGTTCTCCCTCTGTTGCAGGTGTTGGTGGACGTGGCCGTCCTGGGGCAGGGGTACGCCTTTGCCCACCACCTCCAGAATGCTGCGTCCGTGGCAACGCCCCCGGCCAGAGCCAAGGTTCTCCCAGGCAGCCAGAGAGGACTAGGAAGTGTGGCACCCGCGCAGGCGCTGACTGGGACGCTGTGTTTCCCGGATGCTGGAGGGCGGGCACCGTGTCCCCTGCAGGCTGACAGGGGTTCTGTGGGAAGAGATGGCGTCTGAGCGTCAAGTTCTGGATTAGGACCCTGTGGAGGTCTCAGGGCAGGTGGTGGGGACCACTGTATTCTCCAACGCAAGAACGCCGAGAATGGATTTTCTCACTCCGAGGGGTGGAGAGGTCAGGTATTTGTTTGTTTGTTTTGTTTTGTTTTGAAGCGGAGCTTTGCTCCTGTTGCCCAGGCTGCTGGAGTGCAGTGGCACAATCTAGGCTCACTGCAACCTCTGCCTCCCGGATTCAAGGGATTCTCCTGCTTCGGCCTCCCAAGTAGCTGAGATTACAGGCGTGCACCACCATGCCCAGCTAATTCTTTTTTTGCCCAGCTAATTAGTTTTTTGTATTTTTTAGTAGAGACAGTGTTTCACCATATTGGTCAGGCTGGTCTCGAACTCCTGACCCCAGGTGATCCACCAGCCTTCGTCTCCCAAAGTGCTGGGATTACTGGCGTGAGCCACCGCCCAGCTTAGGCGTTTTTAAGGTGATAGTAAAAGCGTCTTTTCCCACTTCCTCTGAAACACGCACGCGTACACACACACACACAGACAACCTTGCCTGAACCTGAGCAAGGAAACTTCAGGCCCTGAGGGACAGCGGGCGCTCAGGAACCTTACCTGATCTTGGTGGGTCTTAGCCCCAGCTCTCGGGATCCCACCCAGCCGCATCTCTGGCATCCTGGTGGGTTGAGGGACTGCGAACCCGGAGTGCAGACGCAGAAGCTAGAAGGAGACATGGCGTCAGGAGTCCCACATGTCGCTCGATCTCTAGAGCCTTAGGCCTCAGCGAACCTCTGACTGGATACCCTGGTTGGACTGGCTTGGCCTCTGCGCCCCAACGCGTTGGGCACCCACAGCAGTGCGTGGGTGTTCTCTGCCCCCGGTTCTCGTGGAAAGGAGGCCGCAAGGACGCAGTGGTCCCCGTGCTCTCGATTTTCTGGCCAGATTCGGCCTTCAGAGCGGCCACCTCCGGGGACTTGGCCCTGCCACCCTAGTGCGCACCCTGACGCCTCACTGCCTTACTGGCCGTTTCCGGGAGAAACTAGGGTGGACACCCCCGGGAAACCGGGCCAGCCCGGGTCCCAACCTGGCTGGGGATGAGCCAGACTGCGCCCAGGAGTGTTCCAGTCAGTCTCCAGTTCTGAGTCCCAGCGACCCCCGGACAGACCCGGAGGCCCCCGGGGAGGAGGAGGAGGCCTGGACTGGGCTGCGCCGACACAGCCCCAGCCACCTCCCTGCGGAGAGGACGGGTGAGTCTCCCTTGCGGAAACCCCCTTTACTCTAGGTTTCCTCCACACCGCCGGACACAGCTTTGCAGCCCATCTTCCAGGACAGAGAGAAGACGTCGAGTCAAGGGAAGGGATGCCGGCAAGGCGCCCTAAGGATCTGCAGGATCCCGGCTGCTGGGACGCCTTGTCGCACCCTCTGCTGCCCTGGGCTCTGGGCCTGAAGCGCCCTCCAGGGCGGTGGGCGGCAGCGCAGGTGCCCCTGCTGTCCTCTGCCCGCTGCCCACCCGGCCGTCTTGGGTCTCAGAGTTCAGAAGAGTCCACCGCTTCTGGCGGCAATGGGAGCAGCTATTCCGATTTGTCACCCCATATTCTGCCCGCCTCCCCGTTTCCAGTTTAACACGAGATCATATCGTTCTCACCAGTCCTGCGCTGCCTCCAGCCTGCGCCCCAGGCCCCAGGGTTCTAGGCGATTCCCTGCAGCTCCATAGGGGTCCTCTTTCCTTCTGGAGGGTGGAGGGGCAGCTTCCGTGTAGAAGTTAACGCTGACAGCGCTAAAACGCTAGGACTTCAGTGTTATTTGCTGCGGCTGGCGGGAAAATGTTCAAAGTTGTTTCTTCCTCCTGAGTTGTTCTCGGAAAACAAAACAAAACAAACAAACAAAAGAACTCTTGAGTGCTTGAGTGAGGATCTTGCTTAGCTCTTTGGCCTGTAAGATGCTTTGAACGTTTCAATTTTTATTTCTAATGAAGGGAGATGTCTGTAGAGGTAATTGCCTGCAAATTAAAATGTCACCAATTTGAGTCATGGTGATGGGGAACGAATGTGCCCCCATGTGGCGAGTTTGAGTAAATAAAGCCTTTGTGGATCCAGGAAAAAAAAATCATCAGGATGTAGTAAATTGTGCCTGAATTTTCTTCTTGAAGCTACAAATCTGTCAGTTTCCAGGGTACATTAAAAGGAAGTCGGTGAGAACTTTGGTAGGGAATAGGGGAGCGAGTACTGTGTCCACGGAATCAACAACATTCAACGGTTGGGAAAATTAACAGAATCCAGCAAAGAACTCTGACAAGTATCTACCAAGGAAGTAAGTTAAAAATCTGAAAAGGAAATGTCCCCCAAATCAAGGAAAAGGCACTTTTTTTTTTTTTTTTTTGAGACTGAGTCTCGCTCTGTCGCCCGGGCTGGAGTGCAGTGGCCGGATCTCAGCTCACTGCAAGCTCCGCCTCCCGGGGTCACGCCATTCTCCTGCCTCAGCCTCCCGAGTAGCTGGGACTACAGGCACCCGCCACCTCGCCAGGCTAGTTTTTTGTATTTTTTTTTAGTAGAGACGGGGTTTCACCGTGTTAGCCAGGATGGTCTCGATCTCCTGACCTCGTGATCCGCCCGTCTCGGCCTCCCAAAGTGCTGGGATTACAGGCTTGAGCCACCGCGCCCGGCCGGAAAAGGCACTTTTTCAAGAAGGATAAAGTGATCACCTGTTTCAAGTACTGGCAGCAGGTTATCCTGAGGACTTAGAATTGATCTTTTTTTTTACATTATGAATTTTAAGGGTGATTTTGTTAGGAGTTCGAATTCGTGAAAACTACTAAGTGCTACCCTTTTAGAGATTACATATTCATGCTTACATTTTTTGAGTCAGATTAATAATATAAGTACAATTTTTTTTTTTTTTTTTTTTTTTTTTTTTTTTTTTTTTTTTTTTATTATACTTTAAGTTCTAGGGTACATGTGCATAACGTGCAGGTTTGTTACATATGTATACTTATGCCATGTTGGTGTGCTGCACCCATCAACTCGTCAGCACCCATCAATTCATCATTTATATCTTGTATAACTACCCAATGCAAGCCCTCCCTCCTCCACCCTCCCCCCTCCCCATGATAGGCCCCAGTGCGTGATGTTCCCCTTCCCGAGTCCAAGTGATCTCATTGTTCAGTTCCCACCTATGAGTGAGAACATGCGGTGTTTGGTTTTCTCTTCTTGTGATAGTTTGCTAAGAATGATGGTTTCCAGCTGCATCCATGTCCCTACAAAGGACGCAAACTCATCCTTTTTTATGGCTGCATAGTATTCCATGGTGTATATGTGCCACATTTTCTTAATCCAGTCTGTCACAGATGGACATTTGGGTTGATTCCAAGTCTTTGCTATTGTGAATAGTGCCGCAATAAACATACGTGTACATGTGTCTTTGTAGTAGAATAATTTATAATCCTTTGGGTATATACCCAGTAGTGGGATGGCTGGGTCATATGGTACATCTAGTTCTAGATCCTTGAGGAATTGCCATACTGTTTTCCATAATGGTTGAACTAGTTTACAATCCCACCAACAGTGTAAAAGTGTTCCTGTTTCTCCACATCCTCTCCAACACCTGTTGTTTCCTGACTTCTTAATGATTGCCATTCTAACTGGTGTGAGATGGTATCTCATTGTGGTTTTGATTTGCATTTCTCTGATGGCGAGTGATGATGAGCATTTTTTCATGTGTCTGTTGGCTGTATGAATATCTTCTTTTGAGAAATGTCTGTTCATATCCTTTCCCCACTTTTTGATGGGGTTGTTTGTTTTTTTCTCGTATATTTGTTTGAGTTCTTTGTAGATTCTGGAAATTAGCCCTTTGTCAGATGAGTAGGTTGCAAAAATTTTCTCCCATTCTGTAGGTTGCCTGTTCACTCTGATGGTAGTTTCTTTTGCTGTGCAAAAGCTCTTTAGTTTAATTAGATCCCATTTGTCAATTATGGCTTTTGCTGCCGTTGCTTTTGGTGTTTTAGACATGAAGTCCTTGCCCATGCCTATGTCCTGAATGGTACTACCTAGATTTTCTTCTAGGGTTTTTATGGTATTAGGTCTAACATTTAAGTCTCTAATCCATCTTGAATTAATCTTCGTATAAGGGGTAAGGAAAGGATCCAGTTTCAGCTTTCTACTTATGGCTAGCCAATTTTCCCAGCACCATTTATTAAATAGGGAATCCTTTCCCCATTTCTTGTTTCTCTCAGGTTTGTCAAAGATCAGATGGTTGTAGATGTGCGGTATTATTTCTGAGGACTCTGTTCTGTTCCATTGGTCTATATCTCTGTTTTGGTACCAGTACCATGCTGTTTTGGTTACTGTAGCCTTGTAGTATAGTTTGAAGTCAGGTAGCGTGACGCCTCCAGCTTTGTCCTTTTGACTTAGGATTGTCTTGGCAATGCGGGCTCTTTTTTGGTTCCATATGAACTTTAAAGCAGTTTTTTCCAATTCTGTGAAGAAAGTCATTGGTAGCTTGATGGGGATGGCATTGAATCTATAAATAACCTTGGGGAGTATGGCCATTTTCACGATATTGATTCTTCCTATCCATGAGCATGGTATGTTCTTCCATTTGTTTGTGTCCTCTTTGATTTCACTGAGCAGTGGTTTGTAGTTCTCCTTGAAGAGGTCCTTTACATCCCTTGTAAGCTGGATTCCTAGGTATTTTATTCTCTTTGAAGCAATTGTGAATGGAAGTTCATTCCTGATTTGGCTCTCTGCTTGTCTGTTGCTGGTGTATAAGAATGCTTGTGATTTTTGCACATTAATTTTGTATCCTGAGACTTTGCTGAAGTTGCTTATCAGCTTAAGGAGATTTTGGGCTGAGACGATGGGGTTTTCTAAATATACAATCATGTCATCTGCAAACAGGGACAATTTGACTTCTTCTTTTCCTAACTGGATACCCTTGATTTCTTTCTCTTGCCTGATTGCCCTAGCCAGAACTTCCAACACTATGTTGAATAGGAGTGGTGAGAGAGGGCATCCCTGTCTTGTGCCAGTTTTCAAAGGGAATTTTTCCAGTTTTTGCCCATTCAGTATGATATTAGCTGTGGGTTTGTCATAAATAGCTCTTATTATTTTGAGGTACGTTCCATCAATACCGAATTTATTGAGCGTTTTTAGCATGAAGGGCTGTTGAATTTTGTCAAAAGCCTTTTCTGCATCTATTGAGACAATCATGTGGTTCTTGTCTTTGGTTCTGTTTATATGCTGGATTACGTTTATTGATTTGCGAATGTTGAACCAGCCTTGCATCCCAGGGATGAAGCCCACTTGATCATGGTGGATAAGCTTTTTGATGTGCTGCTGAATCCGGTTTGCCAGTATTTTATTGAGGATTTTTGCATCAATGTTCATCAGGGATATTGGTCTAAAATTCTCTTTTTTTGTTGTGTCTCTGCCAGGCTTTGGTATCAGGATGATGTTGGCCTCATAAAATGAGTTAGGGAGGATTCCCTCTTTTTCTATTGATTGGAATAGTTTCAGAAGGAATGGTACCAGCTCCTCCTTGTACCTCTGGTAGAATTCAGCTGTGAATCCATCTGGTCCTGGACTTTTTTTGGTGGGTAGGCTATTAATTGTTGCCTCAATTTCAGAGCCTGCTATTGGTCTATTCAGGGATTCAACTTCTTCCTGGTTTAGCCTTGGGAGAGTGTAAGTGTCCAGGAAATTATCCATTTCTTCTAGATTTTCTAGTTGATTTGCGTAGAGGTGTTTATAGTATTCTCTGATGGTAGTTTGTATTTCTGTGGGGTCAGTGGTGATATCCCCTTTATCATTTTTTATTGCATCTATTTGATTCCTCTCTCTTTTTTTCTTTATTAGCCTTGCTAGCGGTCTGTCAATTTTGTTGATCTTTTCAAAAAACCAACTCCTGGATTCATTGATTTTTTGGAGGGTTTTTTGTGTCTCTATCTCCTTCAGTTCTGCTCTGATCTTAGTTATTTCTTGCCTTCTGCTAGCTTTTGAATGTGATTGCTCTTGCCTCTCTAGTTCTTTTAATTGTGATGTTAGAGTGTCAATTTTAGATCTTTCCTGCTTTCTCTTGTGGGCATTTAGTGCTATAAATTTCCCTCTACACACTGCTTTAAATGTGTCCCAGAGATTCTGGTATGTTGTATCTTTGTTCTCATTGGTATCAAAGAACATCTTTATTTCCGCTTTCATTTCGTTATGTACCCAATAGTCATTCAGGAGCAGGTTGTTCAGTTTCCATGTAGTTGAGCGGTTTTGATTGAGTTTCTTAGTCCTGAGTTCTAGTTTGATTGCACTGTGGTCTGAGAGACAGTTTGTTATAATTTCTGTTCTTTTACATTTGCTGAGGAGTGCTTTACTTCCAATTATGTGGTCAATTTTGGAATAAGTGCGATGTGGTGCTGAGAAGAATGTATATTCTGTTGATTTGGGGTGGAGAGTTCTATAGATGTCTATTAGGTCCGCTTGGTGCAGAGATGAGTTCAATTCCTGGATATCCTTGTTAACTTTCTGTCTCGTTGATCTGTCTAATGTTGACAGCGGAGTGTTGAAGTCCCCCATTATTATTGTATGGGAGTCTAAGTCTCTTTGTAAGTCTCTAAGGACTTGCTTTATGAATCTGGGTGCTCCTGTATTGGGTGCATATATATTTAGGAGAGTTAGCTCTTCCTGTTGAATTGATCCCTTTACCATTATGTAATGGCCTTCTTTGTCTCTTTTGATCTTTGATGGTTTAAAGTCTGTTTTATCAGAGACTAGGATTGCAACCCCTGCTTTTTTTGTTCTCCATTTGCTTGGTAGATCTTCCTCCATCCCTTTATTTTGAGCCTATGTATGTCTCTGCATGTGAGATGGGTCTCCTGAATACAGCAGACTGATGGGTCTTGACTCTTTATCCAGTTTGCCAGTCTGTGTCTTTTAATTGGAGCATTTAGTCCATTAACATTTAAGGTTAATATTGTTATGTGTGAACTTGATCCTGCCATTATGATATTAACTGGTTATTTTGCTCGTTAGTTGATGCAGTTTCTTCCTAGCCTCGATGGTCTTTACATTTTGCCAAGTTTTTGCGATGGCTGGTACCGGTTGTTCCTTTCCATGTTTAGGGCTTCCTTCAGGGTCTCTTGTAAGGCAGGCCTGGTGGTGACAAAATCTCTAAGCATTTGCTTATCTGTAAAGGATTTTATTTCTCCTTCACTTATGAAACTTAGTTTGGCTGGATATGAAATTCTGGGTTGAAAATTCTTTTCTTTAAGAACGTTGAATATTGGCCCCCACTCTCTTCTGGCTTGTAGAGTTTCTGCCGAGAGATCTGCTGTTAGTCTGATGGGCTTCCCTTTGTGGGTGACCCGACCTTTCTCTCTGGCTGCCCTTAAGATTTTTTCCTTCATTTCAACTTTGGTGAATCTGGCAATGATGTGTCTTGGAGTTGCTCTTCTGGAGGAGTATCTTTGTGGCGTTCTCTGTATTTCCTGAATTTGAATGTTGGCCTGCCCTACTAGGTTGGGGAAGTTCTCCTGGATGATATCCTGAAGAGTGTTTTCCAACTTGGTTCCATTTTCCCCCTCACTTTCAGGCACCCCAATCAGACGTAGATTTGGTCTTTTTACGTAATCCCATACTTCTTGCAGGCTTTGCTCATTTCTTTTTCTTCTTTTTTCTTTTGGTTTCTCTTCTCGCTTCATTTCATTCATTTGATCTTCAATCGCTGATACTCTTTCTTCCAGTTGATCGAGTCGGTTACTGAAGCTTGTGCATTTGTCACGTATTTCTCGTGTCATGGTTTTCATCTCTGTCATTTCGTTTATGATCTTCTCTGCATTAATGAGTCTAGCTGTCAATTCTTCCACTCTTTTTCAAGATTTTTAGTTTCTTTGCGCTGGGTACGTAATTCCTCCTTTAGCTCTGAGAAGTTTGATGGACTGAAGCCTTCTTCTCTCCTCTCGTCCAAGTCATTCTCTGACCAGCTTTGATCCGTTGCTGGTGATGGGCTGCGCTCCTTTGCAGGGGGAGATGCGCTCTTATTTTTTGAATTTCCAGCTTTTCTGCCCTGCTTCTTCCCCATCTTTGTGGTTTTATCTGTCTCTGGTCTTTGATGGTGGTGACGAACTGATGGGGTTTTGGTATAGGTGTCCTTCCTGTTTGATAGTTTTCCTTCTGACAGTCAGAAGGACTCTCTGTTGGTCTGTTGGAGATTGCTTGAGGTCCACTCCAGACCCTGTTTGCCTGGGTATCAGCAGCAGAGGTTGCCGAAGATAGAATATTGCTGAACAGCGAGTGTACCTGTCTGATTCTTCCTTTGGAAGTGTCCTCTCAGGGGTGTACTCCACCCTGTGAGGTGTGGGGTGTCAGACTGCCCCTAGTGGGGGATTTCTCCCAGCTAGGCTACTCAGGGGTCAGGGACACACCTGAGCAGGCAGTCTGTCCGTTCTCAGATCTCAACCTCCGCGTTGGGAGATCCGCGGCTCTCCCCAAAGCTGTCAGACAGAGTCGTTCGCGTCTGCACCGGCTCCCGCTACTTCCCCTGTTGGTCTTCAGCTGTGCGCTGTCCCCAGAGGTGGAGACTACAGAGACAGGCAGGCTTCCTTGAGCTGCTGTGAGCTCCACCCAGTTCGAGCTTCCCAGCGGCTTTGTTTACCTACTTAAGCCTCAGCAATGGCGGGCGCCCCTCCCCCAGCCTCGCTGCTGCCTTGCAGATAGATCGCGGCAGACTGCTGTGTTAGCAGTGAGGGAGGCTTCGTGGGCGTGGGACCCTCCCGGCCAGGTGTGGGATATATTCTCCTGGAATGCCTGTATGCTTACAGCGCAGTATTGGGGTGGGAGTTACCCGATTTTCCAGGTGTTGTGTGTCTCAGTTCCCCTGGCTAGGAAACGGATCCCCCTTCCCCCTTGCGCTTCCAGGTGAGGCGATGCCTCGCCCTGCTTCAGCTCTCGCTGGTCAGGCTGCAGCAGCTGACCAGCACCGATTGTCCGGCACTCCCTAGTGAGATGACCCCAGTACCTCAGTTGAAAATGCAGAAATCACCGGTCTTCTGTGTCGCTCGCGCTGGGAGTTGGAGACTGGAGTTGTTCCTATTCGGCCATCTTGCTCCGCCCCCTCCTAAGTACAATTTTTCTTAAGGAATCGTCCCATTGTTTTCTCTGGGATTGAGAAAACCTAACTTCATATTCACACATTTTTTAAAAATACGTGCTTAATTTTTTCTTGAACCCTAGCTGGTAACATAGTTATTGATATAGACTATAAATAAGTTTATTATTTAACTGCAAACAAATTAATATTAAAATGTTATTATGTTACATATAAAACATAATTTCATGTAATGTGATTATTCAATTGAATTTTAGTTGATTCATAACAAAAGTCTTATTGGAAAGAACTGAGAAAATAACAAGAAGATAGATGATAGATAGACCCAAAGTGAAAATTACAGATTTTAAATCTGAATACAGTTAATGGGGCTATTATCTAATCCTTAACCCTCTTGGTACTTCATGGTATAGAAATTTTTTTTATAATGATGGTTTAGTGCATTTATAACCATATTTTATAGAGAACCATTGAAATTAAGTAAAACCAAGATCTTTGATGATAATTTGTCTCATTTCTGTTAATTTTTTCACATAGAAACAATAGACAAACTCAAATTTTGAAAATACATTAAATTTGAATTCTGTATACTAACATTCATTTAGCATAGTGCTAAGACTGTTTGCTTTTCAAACTTAATATGTGATGATTACAGGTTTATTTTTCCATTAATTTTCAGCTAGGAATACAGAAGATATATTTTGTCCCACATAATCTGATAACTCTGTATGAGATTGGTGGGGAAATATGCATGCTATTTACTGTGGCATTTCTGAAAGACCCAGCTTTCATTATTTTCCTAACTGGTTTTTATGTATCAGCTACCACTTTGGCCACATATATGTATGTACAACTGACTTCTTTTACATTTAATTGTAGTCATGGGAGTCTATTAGTGACTCTAACTTTAGTAAGAAATTTCTAATCCAGAGTGGTTTTTTTTTTTTCTGTTTTGTTTGCTTCATTAATCATATTCAGTATATATAAGCTAATTAAATAAACAAAATTTCTATACAGTGGTTCTAAAGCTTACTATTGTGAAGGAAGTCATTTTGGATTATAGCAATACATACTTTTACACATACATACAGAAACATATATACAAGCCTCTACAACAGAAATTAGTAATGTTTTTTAAACTGAGATATCAAGTTGTACGAATTCTACCTGTGTTTATTTTTTCTTTATGATTTATATATATATGGAAGTATATTTCATTACCAGCATGATGATGTCAGCGCAATCTAGGAAAAACTAACACACACACACACACACACTCACACATACACACAAGATTGATTTGAAATATTTGTTTTGCCATGGTCTCTTTTATTGGCTAGCAAGTTACTCTATATATACGTACACACACACACACACACACACACACACACACAAATCTTGAAGGAATCATGTAGGTCTACAAAATTTGCTTTTCTAAATTCGTAATACATGTTCTACCAGTGAAGAAATTTTCCTCATGATAAAATAAAATGTAAAAGACTAAAAATAATTACATTATATTACACAAATATAATTTTGTATGAGACAATAGTAAATAGTCTCGAAATATGATGTTACAAAATGACATATGTGGTACACAAAAAGTAACATTTTGAAAACCTACATTGATGAAATGGGGAAAAGTGTACTCAGAAATTTGGAAATTTAGTTTTTTATGGTAACTCATAACACTAAAACATTTTTTTCAAGTCTTTGAGTTTTTCAAAAATATTTTCAAGAGATAAAAATAAAAGTTAAAGTTATAAGGTACACACACACATGTATGTGCTTAATTTATATATATATTAACTTAATATATATATATGTGTGTGTATATATATAGTATGTGTGTGTATATATATTCTATTGATTAACCCCAGGAGAGATGGAGACAGAGAATTGATTAGGAATGGCATACTTCAACTTCCCAGTAGAAATTGCATCATTGCATTGCTCTGAGGAGAGGGATTGTGTTAATATTAATGAAGAAGAAGAAACTTGGTAAAAGGCCCAAGCTCAATCCGCAGAGAGCTAAAATTATGTCACATTATCTCTAGGAGAAATGGTAGGTGATGAGTACACATAGCTTTCTATGATGCATGAGGGAATTGTCTTTGGTGAGGAAATTAGCAATTATCACATTATTAAATAAACACTAAATCTGAAGCCATAACTACACAAGTCTATTGAGGAAGAAAATAATTATGCTAATACTTCTGATTTTAAATTTTGTGTATAATAAGCATACAACTGAAGAAAATAAAATGTTGCATTCAAATGAGCTGTTTTTAATATGAGGAAAATTCAACTTCATCTAAATAGAAATATTGGCGGGATGAAAAAACTAAGTGTGTTGGAGGCTGAAAACTGTTCTCCATATAGGAGAACACATCTCCTATATGGAGTGAGAGAGAGAGAAAAAAAAATGTCAATTACATATCAGATTAAAAGCAAGAATGAGAAATTTTCCAAATTCAATAAATGCATGGGGGCCACATGCAAGCATAAACTGCTGGATATAATTCATCACTAGGGAACCACAGATCGAAAGCACACTGAACTACCACCTCACACCTATTAGGACAGCTACTCTAAAAAAAAAAAAAAAAAAAAAAAAAAGTGGGCCAGGTACGGTGGCTCACACCTGTAATCCCAGCACTTTGGGCGGCTGAGGCGGACAGATCACAAGGTTAAGAGTTCAAGACAAGCCTGGCCAATATGGTGAAACCCTGTCTTACTAAAAATACAAAAAAACTAGCCAGGCGTGGTGTCACACACCTGTAGTCCCAAGTACTCAGGAGGCTGAGGCAGGAAAATCGCTTAAACTTGGGAGGTGGAGGTTGCAATGAGCCGAGATTTCAGCACTGCACTCCAGTCTGGGCAACAGAGGGAGATTCTTTCTCAAAAAAAAAGAAAAAAAGAAAAAGTGTTGATGAAGATGTGAAGGAATTGGAAACTTTGTGCACTTTTGCCCAAAATATAAACTGGTACAGCTACTATAAAAACTGTTCTTCAAAACATTAAAAAATGAAGAACAAAATGATGCAGCAATTCTACTTCTGGTTACATACGCAACATAATTGAAATAAGATGTCAAAGTGATATTTACACATCAGTGTTCAGAGCAGCAATATTCACGGTAACCGAAATACAAAATCCACCCAAGATCCATCGATGTATTAATGAATAAAATGTGATATACACATACAATGGAATATTACTCAGGCTTAAAAAGGACATTCTAACACATTTGACAACATAGATGAACCTTGAGGACACTATTCTAAGTGAGGTAAGCCAGTTGCAGAAAGACAAATAGTGTGTGAGTCCACACATAGGAGGCATCTGCCTAGTCAAATTCATAGGAACGGAAAGCAGAATAGTAGTTGACAAAGGCTGAGGGGAGAGAGAAATGGGGAATTGTTTAATGGATATAGAATTTCAGTTTTGTAAGATGAAAGAGTTCTTGAGATTCCTTGCAACAACAACGTGAATATACTTAACACTACTGAACTCTACACTTGAAAATGACTAAGAAGGTACATTTTATGTTAAGTGTAATTTACCACTTTTTTTTTTTTTTTTTTTTTTTTTTTTTTTTTAAGAAACAAGTTCCTGGAAAGCTGAACATATTGAATAAACCAATTCTGTTGATCTTAGCATTGAAAATCCTGGATGGGATATGAAGTATATCTCAGGACATTTTGGGTATGTAATACTGTGCTCCCTGTATACATAGTATATTCCTGAAAGGTTGATTTTTTTAAAGTAAATTATAGTCATTCATAAGCACAAATTTTCATGTGAAATTTTGTATATACACAATATTGTGTGCATTCTTTTTATGACTTTACAAAATATTATTATAATGTGTAACATTGTATTTTACATTCCAAGTCTCAAATTTTGAAAATGTTCATATAATGCATAGGTTGTCCTTTATATGGGAAAGTGTTCCATTAAAATGCTGTTTTATATGAACATTAGCGGTTGCCATACCTTTATCTTTTAAAAATCTAACAGATTGGAAATCCAACTACATTATATTATTCTCCATTATATACCATTCAGATAATCTACTTAGATGTTAGAAAAAAAATGATGCTGAAAGGATTTTTAGTAGAGACAATTTTTTGAGTTGGAACATGAAATGCTTCCATTGCTGCTGGTCCATTATTTTTCACTTTATGAAACTATATATGCTCTCAGAATGCTTATAAAATAACAGAAAATAAAGTATTGAAATATTTATAAATTTAATAAATAATTCTGATTATGAAAGAACCATAAAAATAAAGAGTCCTCCTGGTAAAGTGAATTATTCACATTTGTAATTTGATGCATGTGGTGTGTGACTGTTTTAGAAAATCTACATAAATATAATTCAAGCTTTGGAAGTTTATTTCTACTTTACACCTAACCATATCAAAGTGGGTAGAAAATCAATAAAATAAGAAACTGATTCCTCTAATGTGAAGTATTTTTAGTTTTTATTTTTTGCCAAATATCCCAAAGTCAGATAATTAGAACTAAACTGAAAACGTTGCAGGTCATGTTTTCACAAAATGTGACACTTCCTGTCATTGTTATGCAAACAGTGGCATCAATTCAATCTGCACCAATCATATTTTTAT
>NW_022142185.1:0-44827 GCF_007565055.1 Rhinopithecus roxellana | reverse complement strand
ATAATAGATATAGGTATAAAATATAGACATAATAGATATAAGAGATATGGTATAAAATAGACATAATAGATATAATAGGTATAGGTATAAAATACAGACATAATAGATATAATAGGTATATGAAAGATATAGACATAATAGATATAATAGATATAGGTATAAAATATAGACATAATAGATATAAGAGATATAGGAATAAAATATAGACATAATTGAAATAGGATAAAATATAGACAAAATAGATATAAATGATATCGGTATAAAATATAGACATAATAGATATAATAAATATAGGTATAAAATATAGACATAATATATATAATAGATATAGATATGAAATATAGACATAATAGATATAATAGGTATAGGTATGAAATATAGACATCATATAGATATAATAGATATATGTTTAAGATATAGACATGATAGATACAATAGATATAGATATAAAATATAGACATAATAGATATGATAGATATAGATATAAAATGTAGACATAATAGATATAGCTATAAAATATAGACATAGATATAATAATTACAGGTATAAAATATAGACATAATTGATAAAATAGATATAGCTATAAAATATAGGCATAATAGATATAGGTATAAAATATAGACAAAATAGATATGGAACACAGTATAGTCATCAGAGATATAATAGATATACGCATAAAATATAGATATAATCGATATAATAGATATAGATAAAAAATATAGACAAAATAGATATAGGTACACAGCAAAGACATAAGAGATATAATAGATTTAGGTATAAATATACACATAATAGATATAATAGATATAGGTATAAAATATAGACATAACAGACATAATAGATATAGGTATAAAATATAGACATTATAGATATAATAGATATAGGTATTAAAGTATAGACATAATAGATATAATGGATATAGGTATAAAATATAGACATTGAAGATATAATGATATAGGTAAAATGTAGACATAATAGATATAATAGATAAGGTATAAAATATAGACATATTAGATATAATAGATACACGTATAAAATATAGACATAATAGATATAATAGTTATAGGTATAAAATATAGACATAAGAGATATAATAGATAGACATATGAAACATAAACATAGTAGGTATAATAGATATAGATATAAAATATGGACATAATAGATATAAGAGACGTATGAAATTGAGACATAATAGATATAATAGACATAGGTATAAAATATAGACATAAAAGATGTAATACATAGAGGTATAAAATATAGACATCATAGATATAACAGATATAGGTATGAAATATAGATAATAGATATAGGTATATAATATAGACATAATTGATAGAATAGATAGAGGTATAAAATATACACATAATAGATATAGGTATAAAAAATAGACATAATAGAATAGAGGTATAAAATATAGATATAATAGATATAGGTATAAAATATAGACATAATAGGTATAAGTGATATAGTTATAAAATATAGACATAATAGTTATATAGATATAGGTATAAAATTAAGACATAATAGATATAATATATATAAGTATAAATTATAGACTTAATAGATATAATAGATATAGGTATAACATGTAGACATAATAGATATAATAGAGCTAGGTATAAACCGAGACATAAAAGGTATAATATATATACGTTTAACATAAGACATTACTAGATATAAATATAGATATAAAATATAGACATCATACGATATTATAGATATGTTTAAAATATAGACACAATAGATATAATAGATATAAGTAAGAAATATAGACATAATAGATACAATCAGATGAAGGTAGAAGATGTACACATAATAGATACAATAGATATAAGTATAAAAATATAGACATAATAGATATAGATACAGGTATAAAATATAGATTGAAATAGATATACGTGTGAAATATAGATATAATAGATATGATAGATATAGGTATAAAATATAGATATCATAAATATAGGTATCAAATATAGATGTAATAGTTATAATAGATATAGGTATAAAATATAGATAATAGATATTTTTAAAAAATATAAATATAACAGATACAATAAATATAGGTATAAAATATAGATAAAATATTTATAGGTATAAAATACAGACATAATAAGTATAATAGATATAGGTATGTAATATAGACATAATAGATATAATATATATAGATATAAAATATAGACAGATATTATATATATAGGAATAAAATATAGATATTACACATATAGTTATAAAATATAGATATAATTCATATAGGTATAAAATATAGACATAAAAATATAATAGATATACGAATAAAATATACACAGAGTAGATACAATAGATATTGGTGTAAAATATAGACATAAGAAATTTAATAGATAAAGATATAAAATATAGACACAATAGATATAGGTATAAAGAACAGACACAATAGATATAATAGATATAGGTATAAAATATAGACATAATAGATATAATTATAAAATATAAATATAATAGATATAATAGATATAATAGATAAAGGTATAAAATATAGATATAATAGATAACGGTATAAAATATAGTTATAATATATAAAGTTATAAAACATAGATATAATAGATAAAATAGATATAGGTATAAAATATAGACATAATAGATATAATAGAAATAGGTGTCAAATATAGACATAATAGATATAATATATATATTTATAACAGATAGACATAATACATATAATATATAGGTATAAAGTATAGACATAATAGATATAGGTATAAAATGCAGACATAATAGATGTAGGTATAATATTTAAACATAAGAGATACAATAGATATAGGTATAAAATATAGACATAAGAGATATAATAGATATAGGTATAAAATATAGGCATAATAGATATAGGTATAAAATACAGACATAATAGATATAATAGATATAGGTATGAAATAAATTCAAATTATATATTATAGATATAGGCTTAAAATACAGACAAAATAGATGTAATAGGCATAGGTATAAAATACAGACATATTAGATATAATAGATATCGATATAAAATATAGACTAAAAGACATAATAGATAGAGGTATAAAATATAGATATAATAGATATAGGTATAATTATCATATAATAGATATAATAGATATACGTATAAAATATAGATATAATAGATATAGGTATAAAATACAGACATAAAGATATAATAGAGATACGTATAAAATATACACAGAATAGATGTAATAGATATAGGTGTAAATATATACATAATAGATATACATACAGACATAATATATATAATGGATATAGATATGAAATATAGACATAATATATAGTTATGAAATATAGACATAATAGATAAATAGATATAGGTTTAAATATAACATAATATATAGTTATAAAATATAGACATAATAATTATAATAGATATAGGTATGAAATACAGACATAATAGATATAGGTATAATATTTAGACATAATAGATATAATAGATATAGGTATAAAATAAAGACATAATAGATATAATAGATATAGGTATAAATTATACACATAATAGATATAATAGATATAGGTATAAAATATAGACATAATAGATATAGGTATAAAATAGAAACATGATAGATATAATAGATATAGTTATAAAATATAGATGTAATAGATATGATAGATATAGGTATAAAATATAAACGTAATAGATATAATAGATATGGGTATAAAATATAGACATAATAGATATAATAGATATAGGTATGAAATACAGATATAATAGATAGAGGTATAAAATATAGACATAATAGATATGATATATATAGGTATAAAATGTGGACATAATAGATGTGATAGATAATAGATATAATAGAAATAGGTATAAAATATAGACATAATAGACATAATAGATATAGGTATAAAACATGGACATTATAGATATAATAGATACAGGTATAAAATACAGATATAATAGATATATGTATAAAATATTGATATAATAGATATAATAGATAGATATAATAGATATAATAGATATAGATATAAAATATAGATACAATAGCTATAATGGAAATGGGTAACAAATATACATATAATAGATATAGTTATAAAATATAGATATAGTGGATATAATAGATATAGGTATGAAATATAGACATAATGGATATAATAGATAGAGGTATAAAGTATAGACATGATAAATATAATAAATAAAGATATATAATATAGACATAATAGATATCATACATATTGGTATTAAATATAGACATAACAGATATAGGTATAAAATGTAGACATAATAGATATAATAGATATAGGTAAAAAATACAGACATAAGAGTTATAATAGATATAGGTATAAAATATAGACATAATATAATAGATATAGGTATAAAATATAGACATAATAGATATAGGTATAAAATATAAACATAATAGATATAATAGATATAGGTATAAAATATACACATAATAGATATAATAGATATAGGTATAAAATATACACCTAATAGATATAATAAATATTGGTATAAAATATATACATAATAGATACAGATATAAAATATAGATATAATAGATATAAGTATAAAATATACATATAATAGATATAATAGACATACGTATAAAAAGTAGATATAATAGATACAGGTATAAAATATAGACAACAGATATAATAGATACAGGTATAAAATATAGATATAATAGATATAATTATAAAAAATATAAATATAATAGATATAATTTATATAGGTAAGAAACATAGATATAATGTATATAGGTATAAAATATTGTTATAATAGATATAGGTATAAAATATAGATATAATATATATAATAGATATAGGTATAAAATATAGACGTAATAGATATAATTGATAGAGTTATAAAATATAGACATAATAGATATAATAGATAGAGGGATAAAATATAGACATAATAGATATAATAGATATGCGTATAAAATATAGACATAATAGATATAATAGATATAGGTATAAAATATGGACAAAATAGATATAATAGATATAAGTATAAAATATACACATAATAGATATAAATAGATGTAGGTATAAAATATATACATAATAGACATAATAGATATAGGTATAAAATATAGACATAATAGATATAGGTATAAAATGTAGACATAATAGATATAATAGATATAGCTATAAAATATAGACATAATAGATATAATAGATATAGGTATGAAATATAAACATAATAGATATAGGTATAAAATATAGACATAATAGATATAGGGATAAAATATAGACATATTAGATATAATAATTATAGGTATAAAAATATGGACATAATAGATATAATATAGGTATAAAATATGGACATAATGTATATAATAAATATAGGTACATGATATAGACATAATAGGTATAATAGATATAGGTACAAAATATAGACATAATACATTTAATAGACATAGGTACAAAACATTGATATAATAGATATAATAGATATAGGTATAACATACAAACATAGTAGATATAATAGATATTAGTATAAAATATAGACATAATAGATATAATAGATATAGATATAAAATATAGACGTAATAGATATAAGAGATATAGGTATAAAATATGGTTATAATAAATATAATAGATATAGGTATAAAATATAGAGAGAGTAGATATAATAGATATAGGTATAAAATATAGACATAATAGATATAATAGATATAGGTACAAAATATAGACAGAGTAGATAAAATAGATATAGGTATAAAATATAGACATAATAGATGTAATAGATATACGTATAAAATATAGACACAACTTGTATAAAAATATAGGTATGAAATATAGACACCAATAGATATAATAGTTATATGTATAAGATATATACATAATACATACAATAGATAAAGGTATAAAATATAGACATAATAGATATAATAGATAGAGTTATAAAATATAGACCTAATAAATATAGTTATAAAATACAGACACTTTAGATATAATCGTTATAGGTATAAAATATGGACATAAGAGATATAATAGATATAGTTATAAAATATAGACATAATAAATATAATAGATATAGGTATAAAATATAGATATAGTATATATAATAGATATAGGTATGAAATATAGACATAATAGATATCAGTATAAAATATAGACATAATGGTTATAATAGATATAGGTATGAAATATAGACATAATAGATATAATAGGTATAGGTTTAAAATAAAAACATAATAGATATAATAGATATAGGTATAAGATATAGACATAATAGATGAAATAGATATAGGTATAAAATATAGACATAATAGATATAATAAATAGAGGTTTAAAATATAGACATAATAGATATAATAGATATAGATATAAAATATAGACATAATAGATATAGGTATAAAACATAGACATATTAGATATAATAGAAACAGGTATAAAATATACACATAATAGATATAGGTATAAAATATAGACATCGTAGATATAATAGATATAGGTATAAAATATAGACATAATAGATATCGGTATACAATATAGACATAATAGATATAATAGATATAGGTATAAAAAATAGACATAATTGATATAATAGATACAGGCATAAAAGAGAGACATAATAGACATTATAGATATAGGTATAAAACATAGACATAATAGATATAATAGATATAGTTATAAAATACAGACCTATTAGATATAATAGATATAGGTATAAAATATAGACAGAGGAGATATAATAGATATAGCTATAAAATATAGACATAATGGATATAATAGATATAGGTATAAAATATAGACATAATTGATATAATAGATACAGTTATAAAATATAGACATAATAGGTTTAATAGACATAGGTAGAAAATATAGACATAATAGATATAAAAGATATAGGTATAAAATACAGACATAATATATACAGGTATTAAATATAGACATAATAGATATAATAGAAATAGGTATAAATTATAGACATAATAGATATAATAGATATACGTATCAAATAGAGACATAATAATTTTAATAGATATAGGTATAAAATATAGACATAATTGATATAATCCATATAGGTATAAAATATAGACATAATAGATAAACGTAAAAAATATAAATATAAAAGATAAGTATAGGTCTAAAATATAGACATAATAAATATAATAGATATAGTTACAAAATATAGACATAATATATATAGGTATAAAATATAGACATCATAGATATAATAGGTATAGTTATAAAATATAAACATAATAGATATAGGTATAAAATATAGACAATATATACAATAGATATCGTTATAAAATATAGACATAATAGATATAGTTATAAGATATAGACATTATAGATATAATAGATATAGGTATAAAATATAGATACAATAGTTATAATAGATATAGGTATAAAATATAGATATAATAGATATTATAGACATTGGTATAAAATATACATATAATAGATAAAATCGATATAATAAATATTGGCATAAAATACAGATATAATAGATAGAATAATATAGGTTTTAAGTATAGATGTAATACATATAATAGATACAGGTAAAAAAATAGATATAATAGATATAGGTATAAAATATAGACATATTAGATATCATAGATATAGGTATAAAATATAGACAAAACAGATATAATAGTTATAGGTATAAAATATAGACATAATAGATATAGATATAAAATATAGACATAATACATATAGGTATAAAATATAGACATATTAGATGTAATTATAGGTATAAAATATAGATATAATAGATATAATAGATATAGGTATAAAACACCGACACAACAGTGATAATAGTTATAGGCTTAGATACAGGTATAAAATATAGACAAAAGGGATATAATAGATATACGTATAAAATAAAGACAATAGATAAAATAGTTATAGGTATAAAATATAGTCATAATAGATATACGTATAAAATATAGACAAAATAGATATAGGTATAAAATATAGACATAGATATAATAGATATAGTTAAAAATATAAACATAATAGATATAATAGAGATGGGTAAAAAATATAGACGTAATAGATATAATAGATATAGGTGTAAAATATAGACATAGTAGATATAATAGATATAGGGATAAAATATAGACATAATTGATATAATAGATACAGGTATAAAATATAGACATTATAGATATAATAGATATAGGAATAAAATACAGACATACTTGAAACAGGTATAAAATACAGACAAAATAGATATAAAAGTTACAGGTATAAAATATAGACATAATAGATATAATAGATATAGGTATAAAATATAGACATAATAGATATAATACATATAGGAATATAATATAGACATAATAGATATAATGGATAAAGATGTAAAATATAGTCATAATAGATATAATAGATATTGGTATAAAATATTGACATAATAGATATAGGTATAAAACATAGACATAATAGATATAGTAGATATAGGTATAAAATATAGACATAATAGATATACGTATCAAATATAGACATAAAAATTAATATAGATATAGGTATAAAATATACACATAATATATATAGGTATAAAATATAGACATAACGGTTATAATAGATACAGATATGAAATATAGCCATAAAATATATAACAGGTATAGGTATAAAATATAGACATTATAGATATAATAGATATATGTATAAGATATAGACAAAATAGATATAATAGATATAGGTATAAAATATAGACATAATAGAAATAATAGATATATGTATAAGATATTGTAATGATCGATATAATAGATATAGGTATAAAATATAGACATAATAGATATAATAGATATAGGTATAAAATGCAGACATAATAGATATAATAGATATAGGAATAAAATATACACATAATTGAAATAACCACAAAATATAGACCAAATATATATAAAAGATATAGGTATAAAATATAGACAGAATAGATATAATAGATATAGGTTTAAAATATAGACATAATAGACATAATAAATATAGGTATAAGATATAGACATAATCGATATAATAGATATAGGTATAAAATATAGACATAATAGATATAATAGATATAGGTATAAAATATAGACATAATCGATAAAATAGATATAGGTATAAAATATAGACAAAATAGATATTGGTATAAAATATAGCCATAGATATAGTAGATATAGGTATAAAATATAAACATAATAGATATAATAGATATGGGTATAAAATATAGATGTAATAGATATAATAGTTATAGGAGTAAAATATAGACATAGTAGATATAATAGATATAGCTATAAAATATAGACATAATGCATATAATAGATATAGGTATAAAATATAGACATAATAGATATAATAGATACAGGTATAAAAAATAGACATAATAGATACAAAAGATATTGGTATAAAATATAGACATAATAGATATAGGTATAAAATATAGACATCATAGATATAATAGATATAGATAAAAAATATAGACATAATAGATATAATAGGTACAGGTATGAAATATAGACATAATAGATATAACAGATATATATGTAAGATATAGACATAATAGATACAATAGATGTAGGTATAAAATATAGACATAATAGATATAATAGATTATAGATATATAATATAGACATAATAGATACAGGTATAAAATATAGACATATTAGATATAATAATTATAGGTATAAAATATAGACCTAATAGTTATAATAGATATATGAATAAAATATAGACAAAATAGATATAGATATAAAATATAGACATAATAGATTTAATAGTTATAGGTATAAAATGTAGACATAATAGATATAATAGATATAGGTAAAAAATATACACATAATTGATAAAATAGACATACGTATAAAATATAGACATTATCGATATAGGTATAAAATATAGACCAAATAGATATAGGTATTAAACATAGACATAGATATAATAGATATAGGTATAAAATATAACCATAATAGATATAGTAGAGATGGGTATAAAACATAGACGTAATAGACAAAATAGATATGGTGTAAAATATAGACATAGGAGATATAATAGATATAGGTATGAAATATAGACACAATAGATATAATAGATATAGGCATAAAATATAGACATAAGAGATATAATAGATAGAGGTATAAAAAGTAGATATAATAGATATAGGTATAAAATATGGATGTAATAGGTATAATAGATACAGATATAAAATATAGATATAATATATAAAATTATAAAATATAAATATAATAGATATAATAGATATAGGTATAAAATATGGATATAACAGATATAGGCATAAAATATAGTTATAAAAGATATAGGTATAAAATATAGATATAATACATATATATTGATAAAATATAGACATAAGAGATATAATAGATATAGGTATAAAATATAGACAGAATAGATATAGGTATAAAATACAGACATATTAGATATAAAACATATAGTTATATAATATAGACATAATAGATATATTAGATATAGTTATAAAATATACACATAATAGATATAATAGATAAATGAATAAGATATAGACATAATCGATATAATAGATATACGTATAAAATATAGACATAATAGATATAATAGATATAGGTATAAAATATAGACTTAATTGATATAGATATATGTATAAGCTATAGACATAATATATATAATATATATAGGTATAAAATATAGAAATAAAAGATATAATAGATATAGGTATACAATATAGACAAATAGATATCGGTATAAAATATAGACGTAATAGATACAATAGATATAGGTATAAAATATAGGCATAATAGATATTATTGATATAGACATAAGATATAGACATAATAGATATAGGTATAAAATATAGACATATTAGATATAATAGATATAGGTATAAAATATAGACATCATAGATACAATAGATATAGGTATAAAATATAGACATAATAGATAAAATAGATATAGTTATCACATATAGACAAAATAGATATAATAGATACAGGGGTAAAATATAGATATAATAGATACAGGTATAAAATATAGACATAATAGATAAAATAGAAATAAGTATAAAATATAAATATAATAGATATAGATATAAAATACAGATATAATAGATATAATACATACAGGTATAAAATATAGATATAATAGATATAATTATAAAAGATAAATATTATAGATATAATAGATATATGTATAAAATATAGACATAATATTTATAATTGATATAGGTATAAAATATAGACATAGTAGATATAATAGATATAGGTATAAAATATAGACATAATAGATATAATAGATACAGGTACAAAATATAGACATAATAGATATAGGTATATAATATAGATATAATAGATATAATATATATATGTATAAAAATAGATATAATAGATACCGGTTTAAAATATGGACAATAGATATATTATATAAAGGTATAAACTATAGATATAATAGATATAATTATGAAATATAAATATAATAGATATAATAGATATAGGTAAAAAATATAGATATAATGGATATAGGCATAAAATATGGTTATAATACATATAATTATAAGATATAGATATAATAGATATAATTGATATAGCCGTAAAATATAGACATAATAGAAACGATAGATATATGTAGAAAGCATAGATATAATATAATGGATATAGGTATCAAACATAGATATGATAGATAAAGGTATAAAATATAGATATAGTGGATATAATAGATATCGGCATAATATATAGACATAATAGATATAATAGATACAGGTGTAAAATAAGACAAAATATATAGTTATAAAATATAGATATAATAGTTATAATAGATATAGGTGTAAAATATAGATATATAGATATAGTTATAATATTTAACATAAAAGATATAATAGACATAGGTATAAAATATAGACATAATATATATAATAGATGTGGCATAAAATATACACATAATAGATATAATAGATATAGGTATAAAATATAGACATAATAGATATAGGTATAAAATAGAGACAAAATAGATATAATAGATATAGTTATAATTTTAGACGTAATAGATATTATAGATATAGGTATAAAATATAAACATAATAGATATAATAGATATGGGTATAAAATATAGACATAATAGATATAATGGATATAGGTATGAAATACAGACATAAATAGATATAATAGATATAGGTATAAAAAATAGACATAATAGATATGATGGATATAGGTATAAAATATAGACATAGATATGACAGACATAGGTATAAATTATAAACATAATAGATATAATAGATATAGGTTTTAAATATAGACATAATAGATATAATAGATATAGGTATAAAGTATAGACATAATGGAGATAATAGATATAGGTATAAAATATAGACATAATAGATATACATATAAACTATCGACATAATAGATAAAATAGATATAGATATAAAATACAGACGTAATAGATATAGGTATAAAATATAGATATAATAAATATAGTAGATATAGGTATAAAATATAGACATAATAGTTATAATAGATATAGGTATAAAATATAGACATAATAGATATAGGTATAAAATATAGACATAATAGATATAGATATAAAATATAGACATAATAGGTATAGGTATACATTATAGACATAATGGATATAATAAATAGAGGTATAAAATACAGACATAATAGATATAGGTATATAATATAGACATAATAGATATAATATATAGGTATAAAATATAGACATAATAGGTATAATAAATATATGTATAAGACATAGACAAAATAGATATAATATGTATAGATATAAAATATAGACATAATAGATATAATAGTTATAGGTATAACATATAGACATAATAGATATAATAGATATAGGAATAAAATATAGACATAATTGAAATAGGCATAAAATATAGACAAAATAGATATAAATGATATAGGTATAAAATATTGACATAATAGATATAGGTACTAAGAGTAGACATAATCTTTATAATAGATATAGGTATGAAATTTAGACATAATAGATATAATAGATATAGGTATAAGATATAGACCTAATAGATATAATAGATATAGGTAAAAAATATAGACATAATAGATATAGGTATAAAATATAGACATAATAGATATCAGAGAAATAGGAATGAAATATAGACATAATAGATATAATAGATATAGTTGTAAAATATAGACATAATAATTATAATAGATATAGGTATAAAATATGGACATAATAGATATAGGCATAAAATATAGACATAATAGATATAATCGATATAGATGTAAAATACAGACATAGTAGATATAATAGATATGGATATAAAATATAGACATAATGGATATATGTACAAAGAATAGACATAATGGTTATAATAGATATAGGTATGAAATTTAGACATAATAGATATAATAGGCATAGGTTTAAAATAAAGACATAATAGACATAATAGATATAGGTATAAGATATAGACCTAATAGATATAATAGATATAGGTAAAAAATATAGACATAATAGATATAGGTATAAAATATAGACATAATAGATATCATAGAAATAGGTATGAAATATAGACATAATAGATATAATAGATATATGTATAAAATATGTACATAATATATACAATAGATAAAGGTATAAAATATAGACATAATAGATATAATAGATAGAGGTATAAAACATAGACATAATAGACATAATAGACATAGATATAAAAATAGTTAAAATAGATATAGGTATAAAATATAGACATATTAGATATAAGAGTTATAGGTATAAAATATGGACATAATAGATATCATAGATATAGGTATAAAATATAGACATAATAGATATAATAGATATAGGTATAAAATATAGACACATTAGATATAATAGATATAGGTATAAATAAAGACATAATAGATATAATAGATATAGGTATAAAATGTAGACATAATAGATATAATATATATAGGTATAAAATATAGACATAATAGATAAAGGTGTAAAATATATACATAATAGTTATAGGTATAAAATATAGACATAATAGATATAATAGAAATAGGTATAAAATATAGACATAATAGACATAATAGATATAGGTTTAAACTATAGACATAATAATTATAATAGATATAGGTATAAAATATAGACATAATAGATATAGGTATAAAATATAGACATAATAGATATAATAGTTATAGGAATAAAATACAGACATAATTGAAATAGGTATAAAATATAGACAAAATAGATATAAAAGATATAGGTATACAATATAGACATAATAGACATAATAGATATAGTTATAAAACATAGACATAATAGATATAATAGATATATGTATAAGATATAGACATAATCGATATAATAGATATAGGTATAAAATATAGACATAATAGATGTAATAGATATAGGCATAAAATATAGACATAATAGATATTATAGATACAGGAATAAAATATAGACATAATTGAAATAGGTATAAAATATAGACAAAATTGATATAAAAGATATAAGTATAAAATATAGACATAATAGATATAATAAATATAGGTATAAAATATAGACATAATAGATATAATAGATATCGATATAAGAGATAAGAGATATAAGAGATGTAATAGATATAGGAATAAAAAATAGACATAACAGATATAATAGATATAGGTATAAAATGTACACATAATAGATATAATAGATATAAGTATAAAATATAGACGTAACAGATATAATAGATATAGGTATGCAATACAGACTTAATAGATGTAGGTATAAAATATAGACACTATAAGTATAATAGATATACGTATAAAATGTAAACATATTAGCTATAGGTATAAAATATAGACATAATAGATATAATAGATATAGGTATAAAATATAGACATAATAGATATAATAGATATAGGTATAAACTATAGACATAAGAGATACAGGTATAAAACATATACATAATAGTTATAATAGATATAGGTATAAAAATAGACATAATAGATACAATAAATACAGGTATAAAGTATAAACATAATAGATAGAATACATATAGGTATAAATATAGATACAATAGATATAGGTATAAAATATAGATATTACAGATATAATACATACAAGTATAAAATATAGAAATAATAGATATGATGGATATAGGTATAAAATATAGATATATAGATATAGATATAAAATATAGATATAATACCTATAATAGATGTAGAAGTAAAATATAGATATAATAGATATAGTTATAAAATATAGACATAATAGATATAATAGATATAGGTGTAAAATATATAGATAATACATAGGTATAAAATTTAGTAAAAATAGATACAATTGATATAGGTATAAAATATAGACATAATAGATATAATAGACGGAGACATAAAATATAGACATAGTAGATATAAAACATACAGTTATTAAATATAGACATAATAAATATAATAGATATGGTAATAAAATAGAGACGTAATAGATATAATAGATATAGATATAAAATATAGACATAGCAGATATAATAGATATATGTATAAAATATAGACAATAGATATAATAGATATAGATATAAAATATAGACATAACAGATGTAATAGATATATGTATAAAATATAGACAATAGATATAATAGATATAGATATAAAAAATAGATATAACAGATATAAGTATAAAATATAGACATAATAGATACTATAAATATAGATATAAAATATAGACAAAATAGATACAGGTACACAATATCGACATAATAGACATAATAGATTAGGTATAAAATATACACATAATAGACATAATACATATAGGTGTAAAATATAGACAGCCAAAATAGATATAGGTATAAAATATAGACATAACAGATATAATAGATATAGGTATAAAATATAGACATAATAGCTATAATAGATGTAGGTATAAAATATAGGCATAATAGATATAATTGATAGAGTTATAAAATATACCTATAATAGCTATAATAGATAAAGGTATAAAATATGGACATAATAGATGTAATAGATATAGGTATTAAATACAGACATGAGATGTAATAGATATAGGTATAAAATATAGACATAATAGATATAACAGATATAGGTAAAAAATATAGACATAATAGATATTGGTATAAAATGTAAACATAATAGATATAATAGATATAGGTATAAAATATAGCCATAAGAGATATAATAGATATAGGTATAAAATATACACATAATACTTATAATCCATACAGGTATAAAACACAGACATAATAGATATAGGTATAAAGTATAGACATAACAGATATAGGTATAAAATATAGATATAATAGATATAATAGATATAGGCATAAATTATTGACATAATAGATATAGGTATAAAACATAGACATAATAGGTATAGGTATGAAATATAGACATAATCGATATAATAGATATATGGATAAGATAGAGACATAATAGATACAATAGATATAGGTATAAAATATAGACAAAATAGATATAAAAGATATAGATATAAAATATAGACACAACAGATATAATGAACATATGTATAAAATATAGACATAGTAGATATAATAGATGAAAGTTTAAAATATAGACATAATAGCTATAATAGATTAAGGTATAAAATATGGACATAATAGATATAATAGATATAGGTATAAAATATAGATATAATAGATATAATAGATATAGGTATAAAATATAGACATAGCAGATATAATAGAAGTAGGGATAAAAAGTAGACAGAATAAATATAATAGATATCGGTATAAAATATAGACATAATTGATATAATAGACATACATATAAAATATACACATAATAGATATAATAGATAAAGGTACAAAATATAGACAAAAAGACATAATGGATATACGAATAAAATATGGACATAATACACATAATAGATATAGGTATATAATATGGACAGAATAGATATTACAGATATAGTTCTAAAATATAGACATAATAGTTATAATACATATAGGTTAAAAATACACATAAGAGATATAGGTATAAAATATAGACATAGAAGATATAATAGATATAGGTATAAATTAGAGACAGATATAATAGATATAGGTATAAAATATAGACATAATAGATATAGGTAAAAAATACAGACATAATAGATATCATAGATATGGGTATAAAATATAGACATAAAAGATATAGGTATAAAATATGGACAGAATAGATACAACAAATAGAGTTACACAATATAGAGATAATAGTTATAATAGATATAGGTATAAAATATAGACATAACAGATAGAGGTATAAAATACAGACATAATAGATATAGGTATAAAATATAGACATTATAGATATAATAGATATTGGAATCAAATATAGACATAATATATATAACAGATATAGTTAAAATATAGATGTAAGAGATGTAATAGATGTCAGTAAAAAATATAGATATAATAGATATAGATATAGGTATAAAATATAGATATAAACATATAATAGATATAGGTATAAAATATAGATATAATAGATATAGGTATAAAATATGGATATAATTGATATAATACATATAGGTATAAAATATAGGTATAATAGATATAGGTATAAAATATAGATATAATGGATATAATAGATGTAGGTATAAAATATAGACATAGTAGATATAAAGGATATTGGTATAAAATATAGACATAATAGTAATCATTCATATAGGTATAAAATATAGACATAATAGATATAATAGATATAGACATAAAATATAGACATAATAGATATAGGTATAAAATATAGATATAACAGATATAAAAGATATAGGTATAAAAAACAGACATAATAGATACAGGTATAAAATATACACATAATGCATATAATAGATATAGGTATAAAATATGGACATAATAGATATAATAGATATAGGTATAAAATATAGACATAATAGATATAATCGATATAGGTATAAAATATGGATATAATGTATATAGGCATAAAATTAGATATAAGAGGCATAGGTATAAAATATAGACAGAGTAGATATAATAGATATAGGTATAAAATATAGACATAATAGATATAATACATATAGGTATAAAATAGAAACAAAATAGATATAATAGATATAGGTATAAAATATAGACATAATAGATATAATAAATACAGGTATAAAATACAGATATAATAGATATGCGTATAAAATATAGATATAATGGATATAATAGATGTAGGTATACAATATAGATATAATAGATATAGGTATAAAATATAGATATAATAGATATAATAGATACAGGAAGAAAATATGGATATCATAGATATAATTATAAAAAATAAACATAATAGATATAATAGATATAGGTTTAAAATAGAGATACAATAGATATAGGTATAAAAAATAGTTATTATATATAGTTATAAAATATAGATTTAATAGATATAATAGATATAGGTATAAAATATAGACATAATAGATATAATAGATACAGGTATTAAATATACACATAAAAAATATAAAAGATATAGGTATAAAATATAGACATAATAGATATAATAGATATAGGTGTAAAATATAGACATAATAGATATACCTATAAAATATAGACATAATAGATATAATAGATATAGGTATAAAATATAGACATAATAGATATAGGTATAAAATATAAACATAATAGATAAAATAGATATAGGTATAAAATATAGACATAATAGATATAATAGATATAGGTAAAAAATATAGACTTAATAGATATAATTCATATAGGTATAAAATACAGACATAATATATAGACATAATAGATTTAATAGATGTAGGTATAAAACTTTGATATAATAGATACAATAGATATAGGTATAAAATATAGACAGATACAAAAGATATAGATATAAAATATAGACATAAAAGATATGGGTATAAAATATAGACATATTAGATATAATAATTATACGTATAAAATATAAACATAATAGATATAATAGATATAGGTATAAAATATACACATAATAGATATGGATATAAAATATAGACAAAATAGATTTAATAGATATAGGTATAAAATATAGACATAATAGATATAATAGATATAGGTACAAAATATAGACATAATAGATATTGGTATAAAATATAGACATAATAGATTTAATAGATATAGTTATAAAATATAGACATAATAGATATAATAGATATAGGTATAAAATATAGACATAATAGATATAGGTATTAAATATAGACATAATAGTTGTAATAGAAATAGGTATAAAATATAGACATAATAGATATAATAGATATAGGTATCAAGTATAGACATAATAATTATGATAGATACAGGTATAAAATACACAAATAATAGATATAATAGATATAGGTATAAAATATAGACATAATAGATGTAATAGATATAAGAATAAAATATAGACATAAAATATATAATACATATAGGTAGAAAATATAGACATCATCGATAAAATAGAGAGAGGTATAAAATATAGACATAATCGATATAGGTATAAAATATATACATAATAGATATAAGAGATATAGTTATAAAATACACACATAATTGATATAATAGATACAGGTATAAAATATAGATATAATAGATAGAGGTACAAAATATAAATATAATAGATATAATAGATATAGGTATAAAATAGAGATATAGTAGATATAGGTATAAAATATAGATTTAATAGATATAATAGACAAAGGAATAAAATATAGATATAATAGACATAATTATAAAAAATAAATATAATAGCTATAATAGATATATGTATAAAATAGAGATACAATAGATATAGGTATAAAATATAGTTATAATAGATATAGGTGTAAAATAGAGATATAATAGATATAATAGATATAGGTATAAAATATAGACATCATAGATATAATAGATATAGGTATTACCTATAGACTTAATTGATATAATAGACATAGGTATACAATATAGACATAATATATATAATAGACAGTTATAAAATATAGACATCATAGATATAATATATATAGGTATAAAATATAGACATAATAGATATAATAGATATAGGTATAAAATATCGATGTAATAGATAAAATAGATATATGTATAAAATATAGATATTATAGATATAGGTATAAAATATAGATATAACAGATATAATAGATATAGGTATAAAATATAGATATAATAGATATAATTATAAAATATAAACATACTATATATAATAAAGGTATAAAATATAGATAAAATAGATATCGGTATAAAATATAGTTATAATAGATATAGGTATAAAATATAGATATAATAGACATAATAGATATAGGTATAAAATATAGACATAATAGATATACGTAAAAAATAGAGACATAATAGATATAATAGATATAAGTATAAAATACAGACATAATAGATATAGGTATAAAATATAGACATAATAGATATAGATAGAGGTATAAAATATAGACATAATAGATATAATAGATATAGGTATAAAGTATAGACATATAGACATAATAGATATAAGTATAAAATATAGACATAATAGATATAGATATAAAATATAGATATAATTGATATAGGAGATATAGGTATAAAATATAGACATAATAGATATAATAGATATAGGTTAAAACATAGACATAATAGATATAGTAGATACAGGTATGAAATATAGATATAATAGATATAGGTATCAAATATAGATATAATAGATATAATAGATGTACGTATAAAAAATAGATATAATAGATGCAAGTATAAAATATAGACAATAGATGTAATAGATATAGGTGTAAAATATAGATATAATAGATATAATTATAAAACACAAATATAATACACATAATAGATATAGCTATAAAATATAGATATAAAATATGTAGGTATAAAGTATAGTTATAATAGTTGTAGTTATAAAATATCGATATAACAGATATAATAGATATAGCTATAAAATATAGACATAATAGATATTATAGATAGATGTATAAAATATAGATATAGATATAATGGATATAGGTATCAAATATAGATATAATAGATATAGGTATAAAATATAGATATAGTGAGTATAATAGATATAGTTATAAAATATAGACATAATAGTTATAAGAGATATAGGAATAAAATATAAACATAAGAGGTATAATAGATAAAGATATAAAATATAGTCATAATAGATATAATATATATTGGTGTAAAATATAGACATAACAGATATAGGTATAATATATAGACATGATAGATATAATACATATTGTTATAAAATATAGACATAAGAGTTATAATAGATATAGGTATAAAATCCAGACATAATAGATATAATCGATATAGGTATATAATATAGACATAAGGGATATAGGTATAAAATATAAACTTAATAGATATAACTGATATAGTTAAAAAATCCAGACATAAGAGATATAATAGATATAGGAATAAAATATAGACATAATAAATATAATGGATACAGGTATAAAATATAGACATAATAGATATCGGTATAAAATACAGACATATTAGATATAATAATTATAGGTTTAAAATATAGACATAATAGATATAATAGATATAGGTATAAAATATAGACATAATAGACTCAACAGATATAGGTATAAAATATAGGCATAATAGATATAATAGATATAGGTATAGAATACAGACATAATAGATATAATAGATATAGGTATAAAATGTAGACATAATAGATATAATAAATATAGGTATAAAATATAGACATAATAGATATAATAGATATCGGTATAAAATATAGACATAAAAGATATAGGTATAAAATATAGTCATAATAGATATAATAGATATACGTATGAAATACAGACATAGTAGATATAATAGATATAGGTATAAAATATAGAAATAATAGATACAGGTATAAAATACAGATATAATGGATATAATAGACATAGGTATGAAATACAGACATAATAGATATACTAGATATAGGGATAAAATATAGACATTATAGGTATAATAGATATAGGTATAAAAGATAGACATAATACATATAATAGATACAGGTATAAAATATAAATAAAATAGATATACGTATGAAATACAGACATAAAAGATAGAATAGATATAGGTATAAAAAATAGTCATAATATATATAATACATATACGAATACAATATAGACATAGTAGATATAATAGATATCGATATAAAATACAGACATAACAGGTATAGGTATAAAATATTGCCATGATATCATAGATAGAGGTATAAAATACAGACATAATAGATACAATAGATATAGGTATGAAATGCAGACATAATAGATATTATAGATATAGGTATAAAATACAGACATAATTGATGTAATAGACTAGGTATAAAATATAGTCATAATAGATACAATAGGTATCGGTATAAAATATAGACATAAAAGATATAATAGATGGGGTATAAAATATAGACACAATAGATATAGGTATAAAATATAGACATAATAGATATACGTATAAAATATAGACATAATAGATATAATAAATATAGGCATAAAATATATGCTTAATAGAGATAGGTATAAAATATAGACATAATAGATAATATATATATATGTATAAAATATAGACATAATAGATATAATAGATATCGGAAGAAAATATAGATGTAATAGATATAGGTATAAAATATACATATAATAGATATAATAGATACAGGAATAAAATATAGATATAATAGTAATAATTATAAAAATAAATATAATAGATATAAAAGATATAGGTTTAAAAGAGAGTTACAAGAGATATAGGTATAAAATATAATTATAATAGATATAGATGTAAAATATAGATATAATAGATATAAAAGATATATGTATAAAATATACACATAATAGATATAATAGATATAGGTATAAAATATAGACATAAAAGATATAATAGAGTTATAAAATATACACATAAAAATAGAATTGATAGAGTTAAAAAATATACACATAATAGATATAATAAAGGTATAAAGTATGGACATAATAGATATAATACATATAGACATAATAGATATCATAGATATTGCAATCAAATATAGACATAATAGGAGGGGGCGGAGCAAGATGGCCGAATAGGAACAACTCCAGTCTCCAACTCCCAGCGCGAGCGACACAGAAGACCGGTGATTTCTGCATTTTCAACTGAGGTACTGGGGTCATCTCACTAGGGAGTGCCGGACAATCAGTGCTGGTCAGCTGCTGCAGCCTGACCAGCGAGAGCTGAAGCAGGGCGAGGCATCGCCTCACCTGGAAGCGCAAGGGGGAAGGGGATCCGTTTTCCTAGCCAGGGGAACTGAGACACACAACACCTGGAAAATCGGGTAACTCCCACCCCAATACTGCGCTGTAAGCATACAGGCATTCCAGGAGAATATATCCCACACCTGGCCGGGAGGGTCCCACGCCCACGAAGCCTCCCTCACTGCTAACACAGCAGTCTGCCGCGATCTATCGGCAAGGCAGCAGCGAGGCTGGGGGAGGGGCGCCCGCCATTGCTGAGGTTTAAGTAGGTAAACAAAGCCGCTGGGAAGCTCGAACTGGGTGGAGCTCACAGCAGCTCAAGGAAGCCTGCCTGTCTCTGTAGTCTCCACCTCTGGGGACAGCGCACAGCTGAAGACCAACAGGGGAAGTAGCGGGAGCCGGTGCAGACGCGAACGACTCTGTCTGACAGCTTTGGGGAGAGCCGCGGATCTCCCAACGCGGAGGTTGAGATCTGAGAACGGACAGACTGCCTGCTCAGGTGTGTCCCTGACCCCTGAGTAGCCTAGCTGGGAGACATCCCCCACTAGGGGCAGTCTGACACCCCACACCTCCCAGGGTGGAGTACACCCCTGAGAGGAAACTTCCAAAGGAAGAATCAGACAGGTACACTCGCTGTTCAGCAATATTCTACCTTCGGCAACCTCTGCTGCTGATACCCAGGCAAACAGGGTCTGGAGTGGACCTCAAGCAATCTCCAACAGACCAACAGAGAGTCCTTCTGACTGTCAGAAGGAAAACTATCAAACAGGAAGGACACCTATACCAAAACCCCATCAGTTCGTCACCACCATCAAAGACCAGAGACAGATAAAACCACAAAGATGGGGAAGAAGCAGGGCAGAAAAGCTGGAAATTCAAAAAATAAGAGCGCATCTCCCCCTGCAAAGGAGCGCAGCCCATCACCAGCAACGGATCAAAGCTGGTCAGAGAATGACTTGGACGAGAGGAGAGAAGAAGGCTTCAGTCCATCAAACTTATCAGAGCTAAAGGAGGAATTACGTACCCAGCGCAAAGAAACTAAAAATCTTGAAAAAAGAGTGGAAGAATTGACAGCTAGACTAATTAATGCAGAGAAGATCATAAACGAAATGACAGAGATGAAAACCATGACACGAGAAATACGTGACAAATGCACAAGCTTCAGTAACCGACTCGATCAACTGGAAGAAAGAGTATCAGCGATTGAAGATCAAATGAATGAAATGAAGCGAGAAGAGAAACCAAAAGAAAAAAGAAGAAAAAGAAATGAGCAAAGCCTGCAAGAAGTATGGGATTACGTAAAAAGACCAAATCTACGTCTGATTGGGGTGCCTGAAAGTGAGGGGGAAAATGGAACCAAGTTGGAAAACACTCTTCAGGATATCATCCAGGAGAACTTCCCCAACCTAGTAGGGCAGGCCAACATTCAAATTCAGGAAATACAGAGAACGCCACAAAGATACTCCTCCAGAAGAGCAACTCCAAGACACATAATTGCCAGATTCACCAAAGTTGAAATGAAGGAAAAAATCTTAAGGGCAGCCAGAGAGAAAGGTCGGGTCACCCACAAAGGGAAGCCCATCAGACTAACAGCAGATCTCTCGGCAGAAACTCTACAAGCCAGAAGAGAGTGGGGGCCAATATTCAACGTTCTTCAAGAAAAGAATTTTAAACCCAGAATTTCATATCCAGCCAAACTAAGTTTCATAAGTGAAGGAGAAATAAAATCCTTTACAGATAAGCAAATGCTTAGAGATTTTGTCACCACCAGGCCTGCCTTACAAGAGACCCTGAAGGAAGCCCTAAACATGGAAAGGAACAACCGGTACCAGCCATCGCAAAAACATGGCAAAATGTAAAGACCATCGAGGCTAGGAAGAAACTGCATCAACTAACGAGCAAAATAACCAGTTAATATCATAATGGCAGGATCAAGTTCACACATAACAATATTAACCTTAAATGTTAATGGACTAAATGCTCCAATTAAAAGACACAGACTGGCAAACTGGATAAAGAGTCAAGACCCATCAGTCTGCTGTATTCAGGAGACCCATCTCACATGCAGAGACATACATAGGCTCAAAATAAAGGGATGGAGGAAGATCTACCAAGCAAATGGAGAACAAAAAAAAGCAGGGGTTGCAATCCTAGTCTCTGATAAAACAGACTTTAAACCATCAAAGATCAAAAGAGACAAAGAAGGCCATTACATAATGGTAAAGGGATCAATTCAACAGGAAGAGCTAACTCTCCTAAATATATATGCACCCAATAAAGGAGCACCCAGATTCATAAAGCAAGTCCTTAGAGACTTACAAAGAGACTTAGACTCCCATACAATAATAATGGGAGACTTCAACACTCCGCTGTCAACATTAGACAGATCAACGAGACAGAAAGTTAACAAGGATATCCAGGAATTGAACTCATCTCTGCACCAAGCGGACCTAATAGACATCTATAGAACTCTCCACCCCAAATCAACAGAATATACATTCTTCTCAGCACCACATCACACTTATTCCAAAATTGACCACATAATTGGAAGTAAAGTACTCCTCAGCAAATGTAAAAGAACAGAAATTATAACAAACTGTCTCTCAGACCACAGTGCAATCAAACTAGAACTCAGGACTAAGAAACTCAATCAAAACCGCTCAACTACATGGAAACTGAACAACCTGCTCCTGAATGACTACTGGGTACATAACGAAATGAAAGCGGAAATAAAGATGTTCTTTGAAACCAATGAGAACAAAGATACAACATACCAGAATCTCTGGGACACATTTAAAGCAGTGTGTAGAGGGAAATTTATAGCACTAAATGCCCACAAGAGAAAACAGGAAAGATCTAAAATTGACACTCTAACATCACAATTAAAAGAACTAGAGAGGCAAGAGCAATCACATTCAAAAGCTAGCAGAAGGCAAGAAATAACTAAGATCAGAGCAGAACTGAAGGAGATAGAGACACAAAAAACCCTCCAAAAAATCAATGAATCCAGGAGTTGGTTTTTTGAAAAGATCAACAAAATTGACAGACCGCTAGCAAGGCTAATAAAGAAAAAAAGAGAGAGGAATCAAATCGATGCAATAAAAAATGATAAAGGGGATATCACCACTGACCCCACAGAAATACAAACTACCATCAGAGAATACTATAAACGCCTCTACGCAAATCAACTAGAAAATCTAGAAGAAATGGATAATTTCCTGGACACTTACACTCTCCCAAGGCTAAACCAGGAAGAAGTTGAATCCCTGAATAGACCAATAGCAGGCTCTGAAATTGAGGCAACAATTAATAGCCTACCCACCAAAAAAAGTCCAGGACCAGATGGATTCACAGCTGAATTCTACCAGAGGTACAAGGAGGAGCTGGTACCATTCCTTCTGAAACTATTCCAATCAATAGAAAAAGAGGGAATCCTCCCTAACTCATTTTATGAGACCAACATCATCCTGATACCAAAGCCTGGCAGAGACACAACAAAAAAAGAGAATTTTAGACCAATATCCCTGATGAACATTGATGCAAAAATCCTCAATAAAATACTGGCAAACCGGATTCAGCAGCACATCAAAAAGCTTATCCACCATGATCAAGTGGGCTTCATCCCTGGGATGCAAGGCTGGTTCAACATTCGCAAATCAATAAACGTAATCCAGCATATAAACAGAACCAAAGACAAGAACCACATGATTCATCTCAATAGATGCAGAAAAGGCTTTTGACAAAATTCAACAGCCCTTCATGCTAAAAACGCTCAATAAATTCGGTATTGATGGAACGTACCTCAAAATAATAAGAGCTATTTATGACAAACCCACAGCTAATATCATACTGAATGGGCAAAAACTGGAAAAATTCCCTTTGAAAACTGGCACAAGACAGGGATGCCCTCTCTCACCACTCCTATTCAACATAGTGTTGGAAGTTCTGGCTAGGGCAATCAGGCAAGAGAAAGAAATCAAGGGTATCCAGTTAGGAAAAGAAGAAGTCAAATTGTCCCTGTTTGCAGATGACATGATTGTATATTTAGAAAACCCCATCGTCTCAGCCCAAAATCTCCTTAAGCTGATAAGCAACTTCAGCAAAGTCTCAGGATACAAAATTAATGTGCAAAAATCACAAGCATTCTTATACACCAGCAACAGACAAGCAGAGAGCCAAATCAGGAATGAACTTCCATTCACAATTGCTTCAAAGAGAATAAAATACCTAGGAATCCAGCTTACAAGGGATGTAAAGGACCTCTTCAAGGAGAACTACAAACCACTGCTCAGTGAAATCAAAGAGGACACAAACAAATGGAAGAACATACCATGCTCATGGATAGGAAGAATCAATATCGTGAAAATGGCCATACTGCCCAAGGTTATTTATAGATTCAATGCCATCCCCATCAAGCTACCAATGAGTTTCTTCACAGAATTGGAAAAAACTGCTTTAAAGTTCATATGGAACCAAAAAAGAGCCCGCATTGCCAAGACAATCCTAAGTCAAAAGGACAAAGCTGGAGGCGTCACGCTACCTGACTTCAAACTATACTACAAGGCTACAGTAACCAAAACAGCATGGTACTGGTACCAAAACAGAGATATAGACCAATGGAACAGAACAGAGTCCTCAGAAATAATACCGCACATCTACAGCCATCTGATCTTTGACAAACCTGAGAGAAACAAGAAATGGGGAAAGGATTCCCTATTTAATAAATGGTGCTGGGAAAATTGGCTAGCCATAAGTAGAAAGCTGAAACTGGATCCTTTCCTTACCCCTTATACGAAGATTAATTCAAGATGGATTAGAGACTTAAATGTTAGACCTAATACCATAAAAACCCTAGAAGAAAATCTAGGTAGTACCATTCAGGACATAGGCATGGGCAAGGACTTCATGTCTAAAACACCAAAAGCAACGGCAGCAAAAGCCAAAATTGACAAATGGGATCTAATTAAACTAAAGAGCTTTTGCACAGCAAAAGAAACTACCATCAGAGTGAACAGGCAACCTACAGAATGGGAGAAAATTTTTGCAACCTACTCATCTGACAAAGGGCTAATATCCAGAATCTACAAAGAACTCAAACAAATATACGAGAAAAAACAAACAACCCCATCAAAAAGTGGGGAAAGGATATGAACAGACATTTCTCAAAAGAAGATATTCATACAGCCAACAGACACATGAAAAAATGCTCATCATCACTGGCCATCAGAGAAATGCAAATCAAAACCACAATGAGATACCATCTCACACCAGTTAGAATGGCAATCATTAAGAAGTCAGGAAACAACAGGTGTTGGAGAGGATGTGGAGAAATAGGAACACTTTTACACTGTTGGTGGGATTGTAAACTAGTTCAACCATTATGGAAAACAGTATGGCAATTCCTCAAGGATCTAGAACTAGATGTACCATATGACCCAGCCATCCCACTACTGGGTATATACCCAAAGGATTATAAATTAGTCTACTACAAAGACACATGTACACGTATGTTTATTGCGGCACTATTCACAATAGCAAAGACTTGGAATCAACCCAAATGTCCATCTGTGACAGACTGGATTAAGAAAATGTGGCACATATACACCATGGAATACTATGCAGCCATAAAAAAGGATGAGTTTGCGTCCTTTGTAGGGACATGGATGCAGCTGGAAACCATCATTCTTAGCAAACTATCACAAGAAGAGAAAACCAAACACCGCATGTTCTCACTCATAGGTGGGAACTGAACAATGAGATCACTTGGACTCGGGAAGGGGAACATCACACACTGGGGTCTATCATGGGGAGGGGGGAGGGGGGAGGAGGGAGGGATTGCATTGGGGAGTTATACATGATATAAATGATGAATTGATGGGTGCTGACGAGTTGATGGGTGCAGCACACCAACATGGCATAAGTATACATATGTAACAAACCTGCACGTTATGCACATGTACCCTAGAACTTAAAGTATAATAAAAAAAAAAAAAAAAAAAAAAAAAAAAAAAAAAAAAAAAAAAAAAAAAACAAATATAGACATAATAGATATAACAGCTATAATTAAATATAGGATAAAGAGATATAATAGATATAGGTATAAAATATAGATATAATAGATATAGATATAGTTATAAAATATAGATATAAAGATATAGGATGGAAAAATTATACAACAATCCAAATCCAGACGGAGATATATGGCCCAGAATCCTTCAGGGAATGAAGGTTTGGATCACAACACCAAATAAGGAAACATGAACACTGAGGTCGTTTGCTGAAGCAACAAAAGAGGAATACAGGAAGGGGGTAGTGGAGGAAGGTAGTTATAAATAAACAAACAGGCCATGACCACATGGACTGGTTTACAGAAATGAGGGCTTGTAATTGTTATATTTCCTCCTTATTTTATGCTGAACACGTTTGGGTAGCAAATATCTGTGTTCTTACTCTCATTTATCATGTAACATAAGATGTGAATGACTTTTATATCATAGGATGTAAGTATTGTTAATTTTGATATCGTGGTAGTCATGTCTGTAATCCCCGCACGTTTGAAGAGGCTTTGAGGTGGGGGGGGGGGAATCACTTGAACCTAGAAGATCGAGACCAGCAGGGCAACACAGGGAGACCCTCTGTTCTCTACAAAAATTAAAAAAAATAGTCAGGCATGATGACCTTGACTGTAGTCCAGCTGACTTGGGAGGCTGCATAAGGGAGGATCTCTTGAGCCAGGAGGTAGAGGTTTGCAGTGAGCATGATCATGCCACTGCACTCCAGCCTGGCAACAGAGTGAGACCTTCCTCAGAAAGGCTGGGCATGGTGGTTCACACCTATCATCTAGAAACTTAGGGAGGCCAAGGCCAGGCGAATGCTGGAGCCCAGGATTGAGACAGCCCGAGCAACGTGCAAAACCTCATGCTCTACTAAAACAAAACAGAAAAAACAAATGAAACAAACAAACAAAAAACAGTAGCAAAGAGCCCGGTGTAGTGGCACGCACTGCAAGTCCCGAACTCAGGAGGATAAGGTGAGAGAATGCGTGAGCCTGCGAAGAATGAGAATGCCGTGAGCTGTCATTGCACCACTGCACTCCAGCCTGGGATACAGAGCCAGGACCTTGTCTCTATAGAAAAACAAACAAGAAAAACCAAATCAATAAACAAGAAAATTTACAGCTGTTCATGAAAAGTCATATATGCAAAGCACCACAAATGCCAAAGAGCAGAGAAACCAAGTGAATGAGGCAGATTGACAGATGAACCATGGTTGTCAAAGAAGGGTGATTTGTGAGGGACTATAGGCAGAGTTTAGTCTTGAGCATCAGCAAGACAGGTAGATCTCAGAGCAGGATCCTCCCCAGACCCAAGCTCCACCTTACCAAAGGAAAGGGGTCTATATGCTCTATAGAGACAACTTAAGGCAACTGATAATGTTTTAGATTTTTGTCCCCTTCAAATTCTCATGTTGCAATATGATTCCAGTGTTGGAGGGTGGGGCTGGTGGGAGGTGATTGGACCCTGGGGGCAGATCCCTTATGAAGGTCAAGCACTATCCCCTTGGTGAAAGTGAGTTTCCTCAACTGATTGCATGCGAGGATCTTGCGTTTGTAATGTATGGCACCCACCCCTTTCCTTGTCTCTCCTGCTCCCACTTTCTTTATGTGACATGCTGCCTCCCCTTCAGCTTCGCCAGAAGCAGATTCTAGAGCCATGCGTGTACAGCCTGCAGCCTGAGGTGGGAGAATCGCAATCTCGGCTCACTGCAAGCTCCGCCACCCGGTCAAGAGATTCTCCGCCCTCGGCTTCCCGAATAGCTGGGATTACAAGCACCTGCCACCACGTCTTGAGTTAATTTTATTTTTATTTTGTATTTTAGTAGAGACGGGTTTACCAGTTGGCCAGGCTGTCTCAAATCTGACCTCAGATGACCGCCAGCTTGGCCTTCCACGGTGCTGGGATTATAGGCATGAGCCACGGCGCCCAGCCCAAACCTCTTTTCTTTTAAGAATTTACTTAGCCTCAGGTAGTGTTATAGTAATGCAGGGATGGCTAATACAGCAGCCCTCCAGAAACAGGCAAGAATGCTATGTGCGTCAGAGCCTGTGATTGTGTGGGGTAACATCAAGGTTGCCTTGGACCTAAAGGCAGGATTATAGTATGTACATGCTCTTACACCAAGACAGTAAATAAAGGAGGAATCAGAAGGATTCAACAAGACTGATTAGTAAGAAGTCAGATGGCAGATTCAGCATTCAAGTGGAGTTCACTTCGGTCTCTGGACCCAACACACGAGTATTTAAGTTCAGAAGGAATATCAAGAGAAGAGTAAAACATTACTCATTCCCATCCTTTTCTGGGAAGGAAAGAGTTGTGCATTTTCGGGGGTACACGGCGATAGATGTATCGTATTAGCAGAATTATGACCTTGTTATGTGGTTTTGGAGACTAAGTATGGTTTCAGGAGATGAGGATGAGTGTCAGGTGAACAAGGGGTAGACTGTAATGGTTATTTTATGGTCGACTGATTGGGGACATAGGGGCCTACGGTAATAAAAACTTATTTCTGGGTGTGTCTGTAGAGTGAATTCGAATGAGACTGGTATTGAATCAGGGCTGAGTAACGCAGATGACATCCCCAGTGTGGGGGGTGCCTAATCCGGTCATGTCATCAGTTCCATTGAGGGCCTGAGTAGAAAAACAGGAAGCAGGGGAGGGAGAGTGAGTTTGCCTGTCTGCCTGATTGGTGAGGCAGAGAAACAGTCTCGCCCTCTCCCGGAATTCACCATCAGATTCTCAAGTTCTCAGAGTTACACCACCAGCCTTCCAGGTGCTCAGTTGCAGAAGGAGAGTTGGGATTTCTCAGCCTCCATAATCCATGAGTTAATCCTTAAAATACGTCATAGATGATAATAATACAGTTGATAGAGATAGACAGACGATAGACTGGATCAATTCATATTGGTCTATTTTTCTGGAGGAGAGAACCCTGACTAATGCAGTGTGTGTTTTAAGAGTTCTATTGGTGGGGGGTGCAATGGGAGATGTGGTCAAAGGGATTGAAGTTTCAATTATACAGAAGAATAAGTTTCAAGACCTATAAGATAACTGATTTTATTTTTATTTTTAACTTTATTTTATTGAGACAGGTGTCTTGCTCTATTCACCCAGGCTGGTGTGCACTGATGAGTCTCAGCTCCGCAGCCTCGATTTCTGGCTCAATGTTCCTCTACTCAGCTCCCAAGTAGCATGGGCGACAGGTGCATGGCACCACAAATGGCATTTTTGATACTTTCGTAGACACAGTGGCGTCTCACCTGTGCCCAGGCTGTTCTCAAACTCTGGCTCAAGTGATCCTCATGCCTGGCCTCCAAAACTGTTGGAAATTACAAGCGGTAAGCCACTGCACCGACCAACAGAGATGATCTTAAAGTTCACACCGCAAAAAAAATTATGTGAAGTGATTGATATGATTGATTAATTATTCATACCAATGTGTACATATATCAAAAGATCACATTGCATCCCACAGAGATATATTAAGTATTATTGTCCAATTAATTAATTTTTTTTTTTGAGACAGCGGTTCACTCTCCTCATACAGGTGGAGTTGTGCAATGGTGCGATTTTGGCTCACGCAACCTCCGACTCCCAGGCTCAAGCGATCCTCCCACCTCAGTTCCCCGAGTAGTTGGGACTATAGGGGCACACACCACGCCCTGCTAATTTTGTATTTTTGGTGCACGACAGGGTTTCACCATGTTAGTCAGGCTGCGTCTCTTGAAGCCTGAGGCTCAGTGATCAGCCTGCCTTGGCCCCAAAGTGCTGGCGTACAGGCCATGAGTCACTGCACCTGGATGATTAAATATTTTTGTTTTTAAAAGAGCTGTATTGTAATTTACATACGGTACAATTTGCCCATCCTAAGTGTTATAAGTCAATGATTTTTAGGGAATGTACAGAGCTGTGCAATTCATCACCATATTCCAATGTTAAAATTACCTATGTCTCCAGAAAAGATCTTTAAGGTTCTTTGCAGTCACATCCTTTTCCCGCTTGAGCCCTAGGAGCCACTAATAACTTTCTATCTTGATAGTTTGCCTGTTTCTGGAAATCTCTGTTTCTTTTTTTTTTTTTTTTTTTTGAAGAGAGTCGTTCGCCGTCGCACAGGCAGGAGTGCAGTGGCCGATATCTCATCCTGCAAGGCTGCCGCCTCGGTCTGTACGCATTTCTGGCATCACCTCCCGATGGTTCTGGGATCACAGGCTCAGGCCTCACTCGCCCAGGCTAAGTTTTTGTATTTTTATAGTAGACGAGGGGTTTCACCAACGTGTTAGCCAGGATGTCTCGATCTCCTGACCTCGTGATCCCCCGTCTCGGCTCCAAAGTGCGGAATTACAGATGAGCAACGCACCCAGCGATAATCTCTGTTTGAGTGGTGTTTCGATAGAAAACTGACAATGGGCGGCATAAGGCCCCCAAAAAGAATTGGTAGCTCAGCCTAATGAGAGTGGACAAAAAACCACTCCCAGAAAGAGTTCATTTTCTCAAATTTGCGGCCGGTCTATAACAAATTTCCTCAGATTCAGTTTTAACAAGGTCTGTAGGCAGCTCCTCCCACCATCTTTCCTGTTACTAGTGAAGTCGTGCCCTTTGGCCAGAGGCATGCAAAGCAAGTGTTGTCTCTGGGCAGCCACGCTAGTGGAGAGAGAAAAGCCCACAGAAACTTCAACCAAGATGCAACACCCTAGCAGTGTGTGCATTTTACCTTTTTTTTTTTTTTTTTTTTTTTTTTTTTTTTTTTTTTGAGTCACGTCTCACTCGGCGCTCATCAGTCTGAGGGCAGTGGCATGAATACGGATCACTGCAACCTCTGCCTTCCTGGGTTCACAAGCAATTCTCCTGCCTTTGGCCGACCATATAGCTGGGATTACAGATGCCCCGAACCACAACCGGCTAAGTTTTTTTTTTCTCTTTTTTCTGCTGACGGAGATCTGGCTCTGTCGCCCAGGCTGGAGTGCAGTGGCGGATCTCAGCTCACTGCAAGCTCCGCCTCCGGTTTACGCCATTCTCCCTGCCTCAGCCTCCCAAGAGCTGGGACTACAGGTGCCCGCCACCTCGCCGGCTAGTTTTGTATTTTTAGTAGAACGAGGGTTTCACCGTTAGCCAGGATGGTCTCATCTCTGACCTCGTGATCTCCTGCCTCGGCCTCCCAAAGTGCTGGATTACAGGCCGAGCCACCGCGGTCCTGGGCCAATTTTGAAATTTTTAGTAGAGACGGAGTTCACCATGTTGGCCAGGCTGTTATTGAATCTGACCTCAGGTGATCCACACACCTCAGCCTCCACAGTGCTAGGTTACAAGTGTGAGCCACCGCCGCCCTGGGCCCCATTTTACCTTTAGTTTTAACCCATCCCTGCCATGAGTCTGTTGGATAAAGGAGGAAGGCTTAAGGAAAAGGTGGTCTTGCCTTAGAAGTGTGCTCCTGAAATTGCTACCTCACCTGTCATTAAACAATCAACCAGGCAAATTCCGTTTGAAACACAAAGGCTCTTTTTTTTTTTTTTTTTTTTTTTTTTGTTTAGACAAAGTCTCCCTCTGTTTGCCAGGCTAGAGTGCAGAGTGGGCGATCTCAGTCACTGTAACCTCTGGCTTCCTGGTTCAAGCAAAAATCCTCTGCCTCAGCCTCACCAGTAGCTTGGATTACAGCACATGCCACCACGCCACAGCTATTTTTGTATTTTTAGTAGAGATGGGGTTGTGACATGTTAGCCAGGATGAGTCTCGAATCTCCTGACCTCATGACTGCCCACCTCTGCCTCTCAAAGTGCTGGGATTACAGGTGGAGCCACCACGTCTGGCGGAACAAAGGCCTCTTTTGTCAGAATAGCATGAAAAAAAAAAGAGAAAAAGAAATAAAAAGAACAAAGGCTCTTACTAAATGTCAACACTTCACTCCAGAAATGTTCTCTTAGCAGTGCCTATATAGCTTGAAACACAGTCCAGTCCTTCTTGAAAAAAGAGTTACTTGAGTCACAAAGAAGTGTCCAGGCTCTTTTCTGGAACTCAGTTTTACTATTGTTCTTGTTTGTTTGGAGAGTCACCTTCTGCTTTGTGCGTAGGAGACAGGTAGGACCTTCCTGTTGTTGCTCCTAAATTAAAAAAAAAACCACAGACCTTCCATGTTGGTCTGGAATCATCCACACAACAGCTTGGAACCCCCTCTGCCTGTATCCCAACATTTGGGCGGCCAAGGCCAAGATTCTTGAGGCCCGGAAACTGAGGCTGCGTGAGCTGTGTTCCACACCACTGCACAGCAGTGTGGGGTGACAGAGCAAGACCTGTTCAAAAAAAAAAAAAAAAAAAAAAAAAAAGAAAGAAAGAAAAGAAAAAAAAGAAAAGAAACAATGACAATGCCACTTGTTTACAGCACATGAATAAATAAAATCAAACTCTAAGCAGGATGGTAGCCAGGAAGTAAATCCACTAAGGAGTGTTAAACGTAACAACTTGCATGCCAGAAAAAAATACAGAAAGAAACAAGAAACAAATGAAACTCCAGATTGTTTTTTTTTCTGCCTCAAACCTATTCCTCCACTGTCTTCTGCATTCAGTAAATGATGACCCCATCCTTCAAGTGACTCAGGCCAAAAATCCTTGGCATTACCTTTAAACATTTTCGTCACTCCTACACAAATCCAAACACACCTTGGATGCTTGGCAGCTCTTCCTTAGATGGCAGCTGACACTTTCCAGGAAATGCCACCACTTGGGTCCAAAACCACTAGTTTCTGTTGAAATGATTAGAAGGGTTTCTTCCTTATTAGCCATGCTCTATTACATCTGTTCTATACCAGGATCAAAGTGATTCTTTGCAATGGAAGCCAGGTGTTTTCGCCATCTGCACCCCATGTTCATAATGGCTTTGTATCACCACCAGATACCTAACACGGCTTGCAAGGCCCTTATGGTCCATCCAATCCTCTCCTCTAGAGCCTTGCATCTGCTACTGGATCACTATGCTGCAGTACATTGGGGTCTCTGCATTGATACAGAACCATAAAGCATGCTTCACTCGGAAGGGCCTGTGCACATGCTTAATTGGAGGATGGTGCCTCTTCTCACAGTAATCTGTGCCTTCCCCCTCATTCCTTCAGGTCCTCTGCCAACTGTTGCTGCCCCAAAGGCTTCCATGACTGCCTCTCTTCTGTAGAACACTTTCTTACATCGCTCCATTTACCCAAATGTATTGTTTGCGCTTTAGCCACTTATTTTTAGCACCCAACATGCACGTATTTTCCATTCATGGTTGCTATGTTCCGACCCTGAAGCTCCATGGGAACAGGAGCTTGGTTTGGCAAGGCGACAGTCTCTAAACAGAGTCTCCTTTCCCCTGATTCAAACTTCCTGTGCTCAGTCTTTATGTAATTTCCTCTCTTCAGTGCGGGGGTGGGACTGTGATTGCATCTAAACAATAGCATTTGACAAAAAAAGTGTAGGATATTGTTCCCATGATTGTGTGCTTTATAAGACTCATCTTGGCCAGCACAGTGGCCCCTCCTGCAATCCCAGCCCTTTAGGGATGGCTGAGGTGGGAGGGTTGCTTGAGGCCAGGCAGGTCAAGACCAGCCTGGCAACACAGTGACACCCTCGTCTCTATAAATATAGAAAGTTTATAAAGATAGATGGGCAGGCAAATGCGTGGCTCACGCCTGTAATCCAGCACTTGGGGAGGCCGAGGTGGGCATGATCACAAGGTCAGGAGCTCAGACAGCCTGGCCAATGGCGAAACCCATCTCTACTAAAAAACAAAAAATTAGCCGGCATGGTGGTGGTTGATCTGAATCCACACACTCGGAGGGCTGAGGCAAGAGAATCACTTGAAACTGGAAGGCAGGGGTGCGTGGCTGAGAGATTTGCACCATGCCATTCAGCCTGGCAACAAGAGGAACTGTCTATTAAAAAAAAAATGTAAGCGTGGGCTTGTGTTTGTATTTTGCCATGCCTTTGCCCAGTACTCAGGAGGCGAGGCAGGAGGACTGCTGAGCCCAAAAATTCGAGGTACAGAGAGTGATACAAAAATAATCCATCTTTTTTTTTTTTTTTTTTTTTAGTCTTGCTGTGTCACCCAGGCTGTAGTGTGCTGCTCACTGCAACCTCCGCCTCCAGGCTAAGCGATTCTGCATCCAGCCTCTTGAGTAGACTGGGATTATAGCGCCCGCAACCATAGCTGGTAATTTCCACTTTTAGTAGAGATTGGTGTGTGTTCGGCATGTTGCGCTAGGCTGCGTCTTCAACTCCTGACCTCAGGTGACTCACCACAAGTCCCCTTAATTGCTGGGATACAGCATGAGCCACTGCACCCAGCATAAGTCTTCCATCTTATGCCTGAAGCAGAATGCTGGTCCCTGGCTGGCCTGAATTGAAGAAGCTGCTGCTGTCAACTGCACAGGGGCAGCCTCCAGGAAACTTAGACTACTGGACAACAGCTAGCGTAAAATCCAAAGCTCTCCATCCATTCAACCAGAAAATGAAAAGTCCACTAACCACTGGAGGGGGTCAGAAGCAGGGTCTTCTCCAGGTGAGTTTCCAGAGAGAACATAGCACTGTTGATAGCTTGATTGCAGCATGGCAAGAACCTGAAGCAGATAATCAGGGAAAACAGTGCATGGCCTCGACACAAACAAAATAAGAGAGAGAACTGTGGTTTCTTTTAAAACTGCTACATTTGCAACATTTGTTACAACAGCAAAGAAAACTAATATGGATGGTTTTTTATTACTCTATCCTGAGTACATAGGACAGGGATTCAAGCGTTCATTAGGTAACTTAATAAAATTTGTTGAAGAGATATTGTTACAGAAAAGAAAACATAGCAAACAAAGGACACAAATGTTATAATATTGTTACCAGTCATAAGAGTGCCTTGTTGTCTATCTGCATTGCACATAGTCTATTCGAGAAGGGTATAACAAGGAAAGTAACAGAAGACTGGGAAGGAAAAACTAGAGAATAAGAATCCATGAAGAATGAGACTTCAACTTTCTACTCTTCGAACTTTTATTTATTATTCTTTATTTATTGATTTCTTTATTTATTTATTGAGAACACGGGTCTCACTCTGTCACCCCAGGTTGGAATCTGCCAATGGTATCATGGCTACAGCGTCTCCAACTCTGGGCTAGGCAATTCTCCCACCTAGCCTCCTGGAAGTAATGGGACTATGGCATGCACCAATAACATCTCAGCTCTTTTTTTTTAGGACGAGAGTCTGCTCGTTGCCCAGGTGTGTCGAAACTCTAGCAAGGAGGGAAAATAAGGGAAAAGCCTGGCCCACTGTTTTGATTTGTACCTTGGAAAGGCCATGTGGCTTGCTTTGCACACAGTCTGGAAAATAATTCATAAAACAAGAGGAAATTTTTAAAAGCGAGAAAAGAAGAATGTACCCTTCTGTTTGCTTTTTGTGTTGTTGTTGTGTTGTTTGATTTTTTTTTTTTTTTTTGTGAGCTGGAGTCTCACTCTGTCACCCAGGCTGGAGTACAGTGGCACAACTCTAACTCTGCAAAACCTCCGTCTCCGGGGTCAAACTATCTCCTGTCTGAGCCGCTAAGTAAGCTGGGACTACAGGTGCATGCCACCATGCCCGGCTAATTTTTTTGTATTTTTCAGTAGAGATGAGAGTTCACAATGTTGGCCAGGCGCTGGTCTTGAGCTCCTGTGAATTCAAAAGATCCGCCGAGCTCAGTCTCCCAACAGTGCGGGACTACAGTCAGGAGACCGCGCGTCTGGCCTTTTTGCTTCTGTGATGTAGTCAAAACATAATGTGCTAATGACTAAAAATTCTTTGCTTTGGGGGAGGTAAGGCAGGATGGACTCCGCAGGCACTGGGATTAAGGTGATGAGCCATGACGTGGCCTGAATTCGTGTTTACTCTATAAAATGTATCACTTAAAACATCCCCCCCAAAACCAAAAGAGCTACTATGACTTCCAATTTCAAGTAAAATCCCTTCTCAAGCACTTTACTCCTTATTGGCGGCTCTGCTTCCCATCAGGAAACAACCCTGTCTGTTGACACCTGCCCCCGTAATCCACTCCAGGATGTTTGTGGTGAGCACTTCAACAAAAGAAGTAGCTAAGAATAACTGTGTTTGCGAAACCACTTGCACATCAGCTTTGACTACCTCACAAAGAGCAGGAAAGGCAAATTCTGTTTCCAAAAGAAAGTTTGAAGTCAAGCACGAGGACTTCTCTGAGGTAAAATGCAAAACAACAGGGCTAAGCTTTTCCCTTATTGTAATTGTGTAACCAGCCCTAACAGACATTTAATTGAGAAAAAATTTGACTAATAATATGGAGTTACCCTGGAGCTGGGGATAGTCTAAGAATACGCTTGAAAATGTGACCAAAATGATTATAATCAGGTTGGGGGAGGAAGAAAAAGAGAAATTTCTGTATTTATTGGCTGACATGAAAAAAAAAATCAGCTTGAAAATCTGAGGGCTGACAAATGGAAGAATCCATACAGAAGCAAGAAAAACTGAGGTCAAGAAAGGACAGGCTAGGCCACACATTGTCAGATATCTTGTCACACACCTTGGGCCAGATACGAAGCTGCCCACGCTTATCCTTACAAACCTTGTCATATCATGTTAGTGGAACGGTTTCAAATGGATAGCCCCCGACGTTTTGAAAACTAGACCAATATAGCTGGGTACTGATGCCTCACACCTTGTAACCCCCAGCACTTTGGAGGCCAAGGCGGGTGGTAATGAGGTCAGGAGTTCAAGACCAGCCGGCCAAATGGTGAAACCCGTTTCTATAAAAATACAAAAATTAGCCAGGTGCTTATTTCACCAAGTGAAACGAAGGAAAAAATGTTAAGGCCAGAGAGAAAGGTCGGGTTACCTACAAAGGGAAGCCCATCAGACTAACAGCAGATCTCTCGGCAAAAAATCTACAAGCCAAGAAAAGAGTGGGGCCATATTCAACTTCTTAAAGAAAAATTTTCAACCCAGAATTTCATATCCAGCCAAACTAAGCTTCATAAGTGAAGGAGAAATAAAATCCTTTACAGACAAGCAAATGTTGAGAGATTTTGTCACCACCAGGCCTGCCCTACAAGAGCCTGAAGGAAGCCATCAAAATGGAAAGGAAACCGGTATCAGCCACCACAAAAACATCTCAAATTGTAAAGACCATCGATGCTAGGAAGAATCTGCATCAACATAACAACAAATAACCAGCTAACATCATAATGACAGGATCAAACTCACACATAACAATATTAACCTTAAATGTAAATGGGCTAAATGCTCCAATTAAAAGACACAGACTGGCAAACTGGATAAAGGGTCAAGACCCATCACTGTGCTGTATTCAAGAGACCCATCTCACATGCAGAGACACACAGGCTCAGAATAAGGATGGAGGAAGATCTACCAAGCAAATGGAAAACAAAAAAAGCAGGGTGTGCAATCCTAGTCTCTGATAAAACAGATTTTAACCAACAAAGATCAAAAGAGACAAAGAAGGCCACTACATAATGGTAAAGGGATCAATTCAACAAGAAGAGCTAACTATCCTAAATAATATGCACCCAATACAGGAGCACCCAGATTCATAAAGCAAGTCCTAGAGACTACAAAGAGACTTAGACTCCCACACAATGATAATGGGAGACTTTAACGCCCCACTGTCAACATTAGAAAGATCAATGAGACAGAAAGTAACAAGGTATCCAGGAATTGAACTGAGTCTGCACCAAGTGGACCTAATAGACATCCACAGAACCCTCTACCCCAATCAACAGAATATACATTCTTCTCAGTACCACATCACACTTATCCAAAATTGACCACAAGTTGGAAGTAAAGCACTCCTCAGCAAACGTAAAGAAAACGAAATTAATGAAAACTGTCTCTCAGACCACAGTGCAATCAAACTAGAACTCAGGATTAAGAAACTCACTCAAAACCACTCAACTACACCCTGTCCTGTATGACTACTGGGTACATAATGAAATGAAGGCAGAAATAAAGATGTTCTTTGAAACCAATGAGAACAAAGACACAACATACCAGAATCTCTGGGACACATTTAAAGCAGTGTGTATAGGGAAATTTATAGCATTAAAAGCCCACAAGAGAAAGCAGGAAAGATCTAAAATTGACAACCCAACATCACAATTAAAAGAACTAGAGAAGCAAGAGCAAACACATTCAAAAGTAGCAGAAGGCAAGAGATAACTAGATCAGAGCAGAACTGAAGGAGATAGAGACACAAAAAACCTTTCACAAAATCAATGAATCCAGGAGCTGTTTTTTTGAAAAGATTAACAAAATGATAGAACGCTAGCAATACTAATAAAGAAAAGAGAGAAGAATCAAATAGATGCAATAAAAAATGATAAAGGGGATAGCACCACTGATCCTACAGAAATACAACCTACCTCAGAGAATACTATAAACACCCTTACGCAAATAAACTAGAAAATCTAGAAGAAATGGTAAATTCCTGGACACATACACGCTCCCAAGACTAAACCAGAAGAAGTTGAATCCCTCAATAGACCAATCAGGCTCTGAAATTGAGGCAATAATTAACAGCCTACCAACCAAAAAAAGTCCAGGACCAGACGGATTCACAGCCAAATTCTACCAGAGGTACAAGGAGGAGCTGGTACCATTCCTTTGAAGCTATTCCAATCAACTGAAAAAGAGGGAGCCCTCCGTAACTCATTTTATGAGGTCAGCATCATCCTGGACCAGGCCTGGCGAGACACAACAAAAAAAGAGAATTTTAGACCAATATCCCTGATGAACATCGATGTAAAAATCCTCAATAAAATACTGGCAAACCGAATCCAGCAGCACAACAAAAAGCTTATCCACCATGATCAAGTCAGCTTCATCCCTGGAGATGCAAGCTGGTTCAATACACACAAATCAATAAACATAATCATCATAAAACAGAACCAAAGACAAAAACCACATGATTATCTCAATAGATGCAGAAAAAGCCTTCAACAAAATTCAACAGCCCTTCATGCTAAAAACTCTCAATACATTAAGTATTGATGGGAAGTATCTCAAAATAATAAGAGCTATTTATGACAAACCCACAGCTAAATCAACTGAATGGGCAAAAACTGGAAGCATTCCTTTGAAAACTGGCACAAGACAGGGATGCCCTCTCTCACCACTCCTATTCAACATACGTTGGAAGTTCTGGCTAGGGCAATCAGGCAGGAGAAAGAAATGAAGGGTATTCAAGTAGGAAAAGAGGAAGTCAAATGTCCTGTTTACAGATTACATGATTGTATATTTAGAAAACCGCATCGTCTCAGCCCAAAATTCCTTAAGTTGATAAGCAACTTCAGCAAAGTCTCAGGATACAAAATCAATGTGTCAAAAAATCACAAGCAATCTTACACACCAAAACAGACAAACAGAGAGCCAAATCATGAGTGAATTACCTTCACAATTGCTTCAAAGAAAAAATACCTAGGAATCCAAAAACAGGCATGTGAAGGACCTCTTTAAGGAGAACTACAAACCACTGTCAGTGAAATAAAAGAGGCACAAACAAATGGAAGAACATCCCATGTCATGGATAGGAAGAATCAATATGGTGAAAATGACCATAATGCCCAGATAATTTATAGATTCAATACATCCCCATCAAGCTACCAGTGACTTTCTTCACGGAATTGGAACAAACTACTAAAGTTCATAGGAACCAAAAAGAGCGCGCATTGCCAAGACAATCCTAAGTCAAAAGAACAAAACTGGAGGCATCACGCTACCTGACTTCAAACTATAACAAAGCTACAGTAACCAAACAGCACGGTACTGGCACCCAAACAGAGAGATAGACCAATGGAACAGAACAGAGCCCTCAGAAATAACACCACACATCTACAGCCATATGATCTTGACAAACCTGAGAGAAAACAAGAAATGGGGAAAGGATTCCCTATTAATAAATGGTGCTGGAAAAACTGGCAGCCATGTAGAGAGAGAAACTGGATCCCTTCCTACACCTTATACAAAAATTAATTCAAGATGGATTAAGACTTAAATGTTAGACCTAAAACCATAAAAACCCTAGAAGAAAACCTAGGCAATACCATTCAGGACATAGGCAAGGGCAAGGACTTCACGTTCTAAAACACCAAAAGCAATGGCAACAAAAGCAAAGTTGACAAATAGGATCTAATTAAACTAAAGAGCTTTGCACAGCAAAAGAAACTACCATCAGAGTGAACAGGCAACCTACAGAATGGGAGAAAATTTTTGCAATCTACTCATCGACAAATGGCTAATATCCAGAATCTACAAAGAACTCAAACAAATTTACAAGAAAAAAACAAACAATCCCACCAAAAAGTGGGCAAAGGATATGAACAGACACTTCTCAAAAGAAGACATTATGCAGCTAACAGACACATGAAAAAATGCTCATCACGGCCATCAAGAGAAATGCAAATCAAAACCATAATGAGATGCCATCTCACACCAAAGAAAGGGATCATTAAAAAGTCAGGAAGCAACAGTGTCGGAGAGGATGTGGAGAAATAGGAACACTTTTACACTGTTGGTGGGACTGTAAACTAGTAACTATGTGGCACATATACACCATGGAATAACTATGCAGCCATAAAAAAGGATGAGTTCATGTCTTTTGTAGGGACACGGATGAAGCTAGAAACCATCATTCTCAGCAAACTATCGCAAGGACAAAAAACAAAAACATGCATGTTCTCAATCAGAAGTAGGAATTGAACAATGAGAACACTTGGACACAGGAACGGGAACATCATACACTGGGGCCTGTCGTGGGTGGGGGGAGGGGGGAGGGATAGCATTAGGAAATACACCTAATGTAATGACGAGTTAATGGGTGCAGCACACCAACAACATGGCACATGTACATATGTAACAAACCTGCACGTTGTGCACATCTACCCTAGAACTTAAAGTAGTAAAAACAAAACAAACAAAATTTAGCCAGGCACGGTGGCAGGTGCCTGTAATCCCAGCTACTCAGGAAGCTGAGGCAGAAGAACTGCTTGAACTTGGGGGGCAGAAACTCGCAGTGACAAAATTGCACCACTGTATCCCAGCCTGGGCAACAGAATGAGACTTGTCTCAAATGAAAAAAAAAAAAAAATCACCTCCAAATACAAGCAATTATCCTTTATCAAATTCATTCTGATAAGAAAATATTCTGTTACTCCAAAATAAGTAACAATGATACTACTTTTCGAGTCATTTTGATTCTCCATTTCTCCGAATGACAGTGTCGGGTGATATGAAGGCCATAGATGGGATATGAGTATGGGCCCCAAGCAAGCTGGATAGCCCAGAAGTATTGTAATGGCCCTCTTCCCCCAGCAGTAACCATCCAAACCCATTACACAGGCAAGGCCAATTCAGACTACCAATCCCTGGAAGTAACTGAGCCCATGTCGTTAGGTGAATACATTTTCAAAATTACTGTTGTTGACAGTAATGTGTGGTAGGTGATTTCTACATAAATAACATCATGGCCCTCAGAGACATAAAAGCATTCTTAACTAGCAGCATGTCACATTCCTGAACCTTAAAAAAAAAGATGATGTCAAGAACAGACATGAAATGGGAATTTATTTAAAATCAAAGTGCTCAGTTATATTTTCCCACAATTCAGAAACGTTCATATTTCTCCAGGACTCAGCTGGGGGGTTTTCCTGTGATCTTTGCAGTTAATAAATGTGCTGGCCTCAGTGACCACAAATAACCAGCAAACCAG
>NW_022142184.1:0-8983 GCF_007565055.1 Rhinopithecus roxellana | reverse complement strand
ACAGCTAGACTAATTAATGCAGAGAAGATCATAAACGAAATGACAGAGATGAAAACCATGACACGAGAAATAGGTGACAAATGCACAAGCTTCAGTAACCGACTCGATCAACTGGAAGAAAGAGTATCAGCAATTGAGGATCAAATGAATGAAATGAAGTGAGAAGAGAAACCAAAAGAGAAAAGAAGAAAAAGAAATGAACAAAGCCTGCAATAAGTATGGGATTATGTAAAAAGACCAAATCTACGTCTGAATGGGGTGCCTGAAAGTGAGGGGGGAAATGGAACCAAGTTGGAAAGCACTCTTCAGGATATCATCCAGGAGAACTTACTGAACCTAGGAGGGTAGGTCATCATTCAAATTCGGGAAATACAGAGAATGCCACAAAAATACTCCTTCAGAAGAGCAACTCCAAGACACATAATTGCCAGATTCACCAAAGTTGAAATGAAGGAAAAAATCTTAAGGGCAGCCAGAGAGAAAGGTCGGGTTACCCACAAAGGGAAGCCCATCAGACTAACAGCAGATCTCTCGGCAGAAACTCTACAAGCCAGAAGAGAGTGGGGGCCAATATTCAACGTTCTTTTTTCATTTTTTTAATTTTTTTTTGTTTGTTTTTTATTTTTTATTATACTTTAAGTTCTAGGGTACACGTGCATAACGTGCATGTTTGTTACATATGTATATTTATGCCATGTTGGTGTGCTGCACCCATCAACTCGTCAGCACCCATCAATTCATCATTTATATCATGTATAACTCTACATGCAGTCCCTCCCCCCTCCCCCCTCCCCATGATAGGCCCCAGTGTGTGATGTTCCCCTTCCCGAGTCCAAGTGATCTCATTGTTCAGTTCCCACCTATGAGTGAGAACATGCGGTGTTTGGTTTTCTCTTCTTGTGACAGTTTGCTAAGAATGATGGTTTCCAGCTGCATCAACGTTCTTAAAGAAAAGAATTTTCAACCCAGAATTTCATATCCAGCCAAACTAAGTTTCATAAGTGAAGGAGAAATAAAATCCTTTACCGATAAGCAAATGTTTAGAGATTTTGTCACCACCAGCCCTGCCTTACAAGGGACCCTGAAGGAAGCCTTAAACATGGAAAGGAACAACGGGTACGAGCCATTGCAAAAGCATGCCAAAATGTAAAGACCATCAAGGCTAGGAATAAACTGCATCAACTAACGAGCTAAATAACCAGTTAATATCATAATGGCAGGATCAAGTTCACACATAACAATATTAACCTTAAATGTTAAAGGACTAAATGCTCCAATTAAAAGACACAGACTGGCAAACTGGATAAAGAGTCAAGACCCATCAGTCTGCTGTATTCAGGAGACCCATCTCACATGCAGAGACATACATAGGCTCAAAATAAAGGGATGGAGGAAGATCTACCAATCAAATGGAGAACAAAAAAAGCAGGGGTTGCAATCCTAGTCTCTGGTAAAACAGACTTTAAACCATCAAAGATCAAAAGAGACAAAGAAGGCCATTACATAATGGTAAAGGGATCAATTCAACAGGAAGAGCTAACTCTCCTAAATAAGAACAGAAATTATAACAAACCATCTCTCAGACCACAGTGTTATCAAACTAAACCTCAGGACTAAGAAACTCAATCAAAACCACTCAACTACATGGAAGCTGAACAACCTGCTCCTGAATGACTACTGGGTACATAACGAAATGAAGGCAGAAATAAAGATGTTCTTTGAAACCAATGAGAACAAAGATACAACATACCAGAATCTCTGGGACACATTTAAAGCAGTGTGTAGAGGGAAATTTATAGCACTAAAAGCCCACAAGAGAAAGCAGGAAAGATCTAAAATTGACACTCTAACATCACAATTAAAAGAACTAGAGAGGCAAAAGCAAACACATTCAAAAGCTAGCAGAAGGCAAGAAATAACTAAGATCAGAGCAGAACTGAAGGAGATAGAGACACAAAAAACCCTCCAAAAAATCAATGAATCCAGGAGTTGGTTTTTTGAAAAGATCAACCAAATTGACAGACCGCTAGCAAGACTAATAAAGAAGAAAAGAAAGAGGAATCAAATAGACGCAATAAAAAATGGTAAAGGAGATATCACCACCGACCATACAGAAATACAAACAACCATCAGAGAATACTATAAACACCTCTACGCAAATCAACTAAAAAATCTAGAAGAAATGGATAATTTCCTGGACACTTACACTCCTCCAAGACTAAACCAGGAAGAAGTTGAATCCCTGAATAGACCAATAGCAGGCTCTGAAATTGAGGCAACAATTAATAGCCTACCCACCAAAAAAAGTCCAGGACCAGATGGATTCACAGCTGAATTCTACCAGAGGTACAAGGAGGAGCTGGTACCATTCCTTCTGAAACTCTTCCAATCAACAAAAAAAGAGAATTTTAGACCAATATCCCTGATGAACATCGATGCAAAAATTCTCAATAAAATACTGGCAAACCGGATTCAGCATCACATCAAAAAGCTTATCCACCATGATGAAGTGGGCTTCATCCCTGGGATGCAAGGCTGGTTCAACATTCGCAAATCAATAAATGTAATCCAGCATCTAAACAGAACCAAAGACAAGAACCACATGATTATCTCAATAGATGCAGAAAACGCTTTTGACAAAATTCAACAGCCCTTCATGCTAAAAACGCTCAATAAATTCGGTATTGATGGAACGTACCTCAAAATAATAAGAGCTTTTTATGACAAACCCACAGCGAATATCATTCTGAATGGGCAAAAACTGGAAAAATTCCCTTTGAAAACTGGCACAAGACAGGGATGCCCTCTCTCACTGCTCCTATTCAACATAGTCTTGGAAGTTCTGGCTAGGGCAATCAGGCAAGAGAAAGAAATCAAGGGTATCCAGTTAGGAAAAGAAGAAGTCAAATTGTCCCTGTTTGCAGATGACATGATTGTATATTTAGAAAACCCCATGTCTCAGCCCAAAATCCTCCTTTAAGCTGATAAGCAACTTCAGCAAAGTCTCAGGATACAAAATTAATTGCAAAAATCACAAGCATTCTTATATACCAGTAACAGACAAACAGAGAAGCTAAATCAGGAATGAACTTCCATTCACAATTGCTTCAAAGAGAATAAAATACCTAGGAATCCAACTTACAAGGGATGTCAAGGACCTCTTCAAGGAGAACTACAAACCACTGCTCAGTGAAATCAATGAGGACACAAACAAATGGATGAACATACCATGCTCATGGATAGGAAGAATCAATATCGTGAAAATGGCCATACTGCCCAAGGTTATTTATAGATTCAATGCCATCCCCATCAAGCTACCAATGAGTTTCTTCACAGAATTGGAAAAAACTGCTTTAAAGTTCATATGGAACCAAAAAAGAGCCCGCATTGCCAAGACAATCCTAAGTCAAAAGGACAAAGCTGGAGGCGTCACGCTACCTGACTTCAAACTATACTACAAGGCTACAGTAACCAAAACAGCATGGTACTGGTACCAAAACAGAGATATAGACCAATGGAACAGAACAGAGTCCTCAGAAATAATACCACATATCTACAGCCATCTGATCTTTGACAAATCTGAGAGAAACAAGAAATGGGGAAAGGATTCCCTATTTAATAAATGGTGCTGGGAAAATTGGCTAGCCATAAGGAGAAAGCTGAAACTGGATCCTTTCCTTACCCCTTATACGAAGATTGATTCAAGATGGATTAGAGACTTAAATGTTAGACCTAATACCATAAAGACCCTAGAAGAAAATCTAGGTAGTACCATCAGGACATAGGCATGGGCAAGGACTTCATGTCTAAAACACCAAAAGCAACGGCAGCAAAAGCCAAAATTGACAAATGGGATCTAATTAAACTAAAGAGCTTCTGCACAGCAAAAGAAACTACCATCAGAGTGAACAGGCAACAGAATGGGAGAAAATTTTTACAACCTACTCATCTGACAAAGGGCTAATATCCAGAACCTACAAAAAACTCAAACAAATATACAAGAAAAAAACAAACAACCCCATCAAAAAGTGGGCAAAGGATATGAACAGACATTTCTCAAAAGAAGACATTCATACAGCCAAGAGACACATGACAAAAATGCTCATTATCACTGGCCATCAGAGAAATGCAAATCAAAACCACAATGAGATACCATCTCACACCAGTTAGAATGGCAATCATTAAAAAATCAGGAAGCAACAGGTGTTTGGAGACGATGTGGAGAAATAGGAACACTTTTACACTGTTGGCGGGATTGTAAACTAGTTCAACATTATGGAAAACAGTATGGCAATTCCTCAAGGATCTAGAACTAGATGTACCATATGACCCAGCCATCCCACTACTGCGTATATACCCAAAGATTATAAATTATTCTACTACAAAGACACATGCACACGTATGTTTATTGCGGCACTATTCACAATAGCAAAGACTTGGAATCACCCGAAATGTCCATCTGTGACAGACTGGATTAAGACAATGTGGGCACATATACACCATGGAGAATACTATGCATCCAGAAAAAGGGTGAGTTGAGTCCTTTGTAGGGACATGGATGCAGCAGCTGGAAACCATCATTCTTAGCAAACTATCACAAGAGGAGAGGAAAACAAACACCCCATGTTTTCTCACTATAGGTGGGAACTGAACAATGAGATCAGCTTGGCTTGGAAGTGGAACATGACACACTGGGGCTATCATCGGGAGCGGGGAGGAGGGAGGGTTTGCATTGGGGAGTTATACCCTGATATAAATGATGAATTGATGGGTACTGACGAGTTGATGAGTGCAGCACACCAACGTGGCATCAGTATACATATGTAACAAAACCTGCACGTTATGCACATGTACCTTAGAACTTAAAGTATAATAAAAATAAAAAATAAAAAAAAGAAAATAAAGAACTATCCAGAGTATGGGGTGGAAAAAAAAAAAGAAAATGCAGAAATCACCTGTCTTCTGTGTCACTCATGCTGGGAGCTGGAGACTGGAGCTGTTTCTATTCAGCCATCTTGCTCCACCTCCTGTATATTTATTTCTAACTATGGACCATCATGTGCTCCCAAATATCCCTTTGCAAATTCCACGAAAACAGTGTTAGCAAGCTGCTCCATGAAAGAAGGTGTAATTCTGTGAGATGAATTCACACATCACAAGAACTTTCTCAGAAACTTTCTTTCTAGCTTTTATGTGAGGATATTCCTATGCCACCATAGGCTTCAATGCAATCCAAAATATCCTTTCTCAGATTCCCCAAAAACAGTGTTAACAGACTGATCCTTGGAAAGAATCTGTGGTAACTCTGTGTGATGAATTCACCAACACAAAGATATTTCTCAGAATGCTTCCTTCTAGTTTTTATCTGAGAATATTTTTCTTTTCCATGATCAGCTTCCATTGCGCTCCTAAATATCCCTTCTCAGATACCACAAAAACGTGATGCCAAACTGCTCTCTCAACAGAAAGCTTGACCTCTATGAGATGAAAGCCCACATCACAAAGGAGTTATCAGAAACTTTCAGTCCAGTTTTTACCTGAAGATATTTCCTTTTTCAACCTTGTCCTCTATCTGCTCCTGAATATCCCTTTGCATATTTCACAAAAACAGTGGTACCAAACTGTTCAGTGAAAAGAATGATTGAACTCTGTGAGATTAATTCACTCACCACAAAACAGTCTCTCAGAAAACTTGTTTCTAGTTTTTATCTGAGGGTATTTCCTTTTCCACCATAGACTTCTCTGCAATCCGAGTATCCCTTTGTAGATTCCACAAAACAGGGTTACCAAACTGCTCAAAGAAATGAATGGCTTACCTCTGGGTAATGAATTCACCTCATTAGAAAGAAATTTCTCAGAAAGCTAATTTCTAGATTTTATATGAGGATGTTTACTTTTCCACCATTAGACTGAATGCACTCTAAGATATCCCTTCTCAGACACCAGAAAAACAGTGATGCCAAACTGTTCCATCAAAACAAATGGTTTAACTCCGTGAGGTGAATCCACACATCACAAAAGAGCATCTCAAAAGCATTCTCTCAAGTTTTTAACTGAAGATTTTTCCTTTTTCAGCATAGGCCTATATGAGCTCCCCAAAACCCCTTTTCAGATTCCCCCAAAACAGTGCAACCAAACTGCTCAATGAGAAGAAAGGTGTAATTCTGAGAGATGAATTCACAAATCACAAAGAACTTTTACAGAAAGCTTCTTTCTAGTTTTTATCTGAGGATATTTCCTTTGTCACTGTAGGCTTCAATGCAATCCAAAATATTCCTTCTCAGATTCCTCAAAAACAGTGCTACCACACTGTTACATGAAGAAAATCGGGTAACTCTGTGAGATGAATTCACAATTCTCAAGCAGTTTCTCAGAAAGCTTCTTTCTAGTTTTTGTCTTAGGATATTTCCTTTGGCACCATAAGCTTCAATGTGCTATGAAATATCCCATTGTAGATTCCAAGAAAACAGTGCTAGCAAACTGCTCAGTGAAAAGAAAGGTGTAGCTGTGTGAGATGAACTCACACATTACAAAGAATTTTCTCAGAAATATTGTTTGTAGTGTTTATCTGAGGATATTTCCTGGGTTACCAGAGGCTTCAATGAGATCCAAAAAATCTCTTCTCAGTTTCCCCAAAAACAGTGCTACCGAAGTGATAAATGACAAGTATTGTGTTATCCTATGAGATGAATTAACACATCTCAAAGCGTGTTCTCAGAAAGCTTCTTTCTAGTTTTTATATGAGGTTAAATCCTTGGTCACCATAAGCTTCAATGTGATCCAAATATCCCTTCTAAGATTCCCCAAAAACTGTGCTATGAAACTTATCCATGAAAAGAATCTTGTAACTCTGTGTGATGAATTAAAACATCACAAAGTGGTTCCTCAGAAAACTTCTTTCTATTTTTTAAATGAAGCTATTCCCTTTGACACCATAAGCTTCAAGGTGCTCCAAAGTATCCCATTGCAGATTCCAAGAAAAGAGTGTTAGCAAACTGCTCCATGAAAAGAATGGTGTACCTCTGTGAGATGAATTCCCACATCACAAAGCAGTTTCTCAGAAAGCTTCTTTCTAGTTTTTATATGAGAATACTTTCTTTTTGACCGTAGACCTCAATGCACTCTCAAATATCCCTTTCTAGATTCCACAAAAACAGTGCTAGCAAACTGCTCCATTAAAAGAAAAGTGTAACTCTGTGAGATGAAATCACACATCACAAAGAGCTTTCTCTGAAAACTTCTTTCTAGTTTTTATCTCAGAATAATTCCCTTGTCACAGTAAGCTTCAAGGTGATCCAAAATATCGCTTTTCAGATTCCCCAAAAACAGTGCTACCAAACTGCTCCATGAAAAGATTCGTGTAATTCTGGGAGAAGAATTCACAAATCACAAAGGAGTTTCTCAGAAAGTTTCCTTCTAATTTTTATATGAGGATATTTCCTTTGACACCCTAAGCTTCAATGCATTCCAAAATATCCCTTTGCAGATTACAAGAAAGCAGTGTTAGCAAACTTCTCAATGAAAAGAACAGTGAATCACTGTGAGATGAATTCACACATCAAAAAGCAGTTTCCTAGAAAGCTTCTTTCTAGTTTTTATCTGAGGATATTTCCTTTTTTACCACAGGCCTCAATGCGCTCCATATATCTCTTTGCAGATTCCATGAAAACAGTGTAGGAAAGTGCTCAATAAAAAGAAAGCTGTAACTCTCTGAGATAAATTCACATATCAAAAAGAACTTTCGCAGAAAGCTTCTCTTTAGTTTTTATCTGAGGATATTTCCTTTGTCAACATAGTATTCAATGCAATCCAAAATATCCCTTCTCAGATTCCCCAAAAACAGTGTGGCCAATCTGCTCCATGAAAAGAAACGTGTAACTCTTTGAGATGAATTCACAATTCCCAAAGCAGTTTCTAAGAAATCTTCTTTCTAGTATATCTGAGGATTTACCCTTTGTCACCATAAGCACCAATGGACTCCGAAATATCCCATTGCAGATTGCAAGAAAACAGGGTTAGCTAACTGCTCAATGAAAAGAACAATGTAACTCTGTGAGGTGATTTCACCCATCATAAAGCAGTTTCTCAGAAAGCTTCTTTCTAGTTTTTATCTGAGGACATTTCGTTTTCACCGTAGGCCTCAAAGCGCTTCAAAATATCCCTTTGCCGATTCCATGAAAACATTGTAATCAAACAGCTCAATGAAAACAACAGTGTAACCCTGTGACATGAATTCTCATATAGGAAAGCAGTTTCTCATAAAGCTTTTTTCTAATTTTTATCTGAGAATAATTCCTTTGTCATCATAGTCTTCAATGAGTTCCAAAATATCCCTTCTCAGAATCCCCCAAAAGGGTGCTACCAAACTCCTCCATGAGAAGAATCATGTAATTCTGTGAGATGAATTCGCACATCACAAGAAAGTTTCTCAGAAAGCTTCTTTCTAGTTTTTGTCTGAGGATATTTCCTTCGTCACCATAGGCTTCCATGCAATCCAAAGTATCCCTTCTCAGATTACCCAAAAATAGTGCTACACAACTGCTCCGTGAAAAGAACCATGTAACTCTGTGAGGTAAATTCACAAATCACAAAACAGTTTGTCAGAAAGCTTCTTTCTAGATTTCCTGAGTATATTTCCTTTGTCAATATAAGCTTCAATGCACTCCGAAACATCACATTGCGTTTTCCAGGAACAGTGTTGGCAACCTGCTCACTGAAGAGACGAGTGTAACTCTGTGAGATGAATTCAAACATCATAAAGCAGTTTCTCAGAAACCTTCTTTCTAGTTTTTGTTTGAGGATATATCCTTTTTAACCAAAAACTTCAATGCGCTCCCAAATATTCTACTGAAGATTCGACAAATACAGTGTTTTCAAACTGCTCAATGAAAAGAATGGTGTAACTCTGTGAGATGAATTCACAAATCACAAACCAGTCTCTCAGAAAGTTTCTTTCTAGTTTTTATCTGAGTATGTTTCCTTT
>NW_022142183.1:0-23809 GCF_007565055.1 Rhinopithecus roxellana | reverse complement strand
TTTTTATCTGAGGATATTTCCATTTTCACCAGAGATCACAGTGCCCTCCCAAATATCATTTTGTACATTCCTTGAAAAGATTGTCAGCAAACTTCTTCATGAATAGAAAGGTGTAACCTTGTGAGGTGAATTCGCACATAACAAAAAAATCTCTCAGAAATCTTCTTTCAATTTTTTATCTGAGGATATTTACTTTTTCACCATATACCACAATGTGCTCCCTAATTTCCCTCTGAAGATTCCACGAAAACAGTACAGTGAGAGCAAATTGCTCCAAGAAAAGAAACGTGTAACTCTGTGAGATGAATTAACACATCACAAAGTCGTTTCTCCAAAACCTTCTTTCCAGTTTTTATATGAGGATATTTTGTTTGTCAACATAGGCTTCAGTGCGATCCAAAAGATCCCTTCTCAGATTCCCCAAAAACACTGCTAGCAAACTAATCCATGAAAACAATCATGTAACACTGTGTGATGAATTAACACATCACAAAACAGTTTCTCAGAAAGCTTCTTTCTACTTTTTATATGACATTATTTAATTTGTCACCGTAAGCAGGAATACACTCCGAAATATCCCATTGCAGATTGCAAGAAAACAGTGTTGACAAACTGCCCAATGAAAAGAACAGTGAAACTATGTGAGATGAATTCACACATCACAAAGCAGTTTCTCAGAAAGCTTCTTTCTAGTTTTTATCTGAGGGTGTTTCCTTTTTCACCATAGGCCTCAGTGTGTGCTCCAAAATATCCCTTTGCACATTCCACGAAGATGGTGTTAGCAATTTCCTCCATGAGGAGAAAGATGTAAATCTGTGAGATGAATTCAAACATCTCAAAGAACTTTCTCAGAAAACGTCTTACTAGTTTTTATCTGAAGTTATTTCTTTTGACACCGTGGGCTTCAATGCAATCCAAAATATCCCTTCTCACATTCCCCAAAAACAGTCCTACCAAACTGCACCATGAACAGAATCATGTATTTCTGTGAATTGAATTAACACATCACAACCCAGTTTGTCCGAAAGATTCTTTCTAGTTTTTATCTGAAGATAATTCCTTTGTTACCATAAGTTTCAATACACTGCGAAATACCCTACTGCAGTTTCCAAGAAAACAGTGTTAGCAAACTGCTCAATGAAAAGAACAATGTAACTCTGTAAGATGAATTCACACATCACGAGGTAATTTCTCAGAAAGCTTCTTTCTAGTTTTTATCTGAGGATATTTCCTTTTTCAACAAAGGCTTCAATGCTCTCCCAAATATCCCTTCACAGATTCCATGAAAACAATCTTAGCAAACTACTCCATGAAAAGAAAGGTGTAACTCTATGAGATGAATTCACACATCCCAAATAACTAGCTCAGAAAACTTCTTTCTACTGTTAATATGAGGATGTTTCATTTGTCAAGATACTCTTCAATGCGATCCGAAGTATCCCCGCTCAGATTCCCCAAAAACAGTGCTACCAAACTGATCCTTGAAAAGAATCGTGTAACTCTGTGAGATAAATTCACACATCACAAAGACGTTTCTCAGGAAACTTCTTTCCACTTTTTATGTTAGGGTATTTCCTTTTTCACCATAGGCATCAATGCGATTCAAAGTATCGTTTCTCAGATTCCCCAAAAACAGTGCTACCAACCTGCTGCATGAAAAGTGTTGTGTAACTCTGTGAGATGAATTTACACATCACAAAGCTGTTTCTCAAAAATGTTCTTTTTAGTTCTTACCTGAGGATATTTCTTTTTTCACCATATTCCTCAATGTGATCCAGAATATCCCATTGCAGTTTCCATGAGTAAAGTGTCAGCAAACTTTTCAATGAAAAGAATGGTGTAATTCAGTGAGATGAATTCACATATCAAAAACAGCTTTCTTAGAAAGCTTCTTTTTGGCTTTTATCTGAGCATAGTAACTTTGTCACCATAGGTTTCAACGTGCTCCCATGTATCCTATTGCAGATTCCATGAAAGCAGTGTTATCAAACTGCTCAATGAAAAGTACAATGTAACTCTGGAAGATGAATTCACACATTACAAAGCAGTTTCTCAGAAAGCTTCTTTCTATTTTTTATCTGAGGATATTACCTTTTTCACTATAGGTCTAAATTCACTCCCAAAGATCCCTTTGCAGATTCCACAAAAACAGTGTCAGCAAACAGCTCCAAGAAAAGAAAGGAAAAAATCAGTGAGTTGAATTCAAACATCACAGAGAATTTTCTCAAAAAGCTTCTTTCTAATTTTTATCTGAGGATATTTTGTCACCACAAGCTTCAATGCAATCCGAAATATCCCTTCTCAGATTTCTCAAAAACAGTGCTACCAAACTGATCCATTAAAAGAATCGTGTATCTCTGTGAGATGAATTTGAACATCACAAAGCAGTTTCTCAGAAAGCTTCTTTCTTGTTTTTATGTGAGGATATTTCCTTTTCCCCATAGGCCTCAATGGGCTCATGAATACCCCTTTACAGATTCCACGAAAATAGGGTTAGCAAACTTCTGCACCAACAGAAAAGTGTAAATGTGTGAGCTAAATTCACACATCACAAAGCAGTTTCTCAGAAAGCTTCTGTTTGGTTTTTGTCTGAGAATATATCCTTTGTCAACATAGGGTTCAATGCACTCCCAAATATCCTATTGCAGATTCCCCCAAAACAGTGCTACCATACTGCTCCATGAATATAATGGGGTAACTCTGTGAAATGAATTCATACATCACAAAGCTGTTTCTCAGTAAGCTTCTTACTAGTGTTTATGTGAGAATATTTCCATTTTCACTATATTCCTCTATGTGCTCCCGAATATCCTATTGCAGATTCCACGAAAAAAAGTGTTAGCAAACTTCTCAAAGAAAACAACAATGTAACTTTGTAAGATGAATTCACACATCACAAAGCAGTTTCTCAGAAAGCTTCCTTTTGGTTTTTGTCTGAGAATATTTCCTTTGTCAACCTATGCTTCAATGTGCTCCAAAATATGTCATTGCACATTCCAAGAAAACAGTGTTAGTAAACTGCTCAATGAAAAGAACAGTGCAATTCTGTGACATCAATTCACACATCCCAAAGCAGTCTCTCAGAAAGTTTCTTTTTGATTTTCATCTCAGGATATTTCCTTTTTCATGATAGGCTTCAATGCGCTCCCAAATATCCCTTTGCAGGTTCCACGAAAACAGTGTTAGTAAACTACTCCAAGAAAAGAAAGGTGTAACTCTGTGAGATGAATTCAGACAACACAGAGAAATTTCTCAGAAAGCTCCTTTCTCTGAAGAAATATCCTCAGAGAAAAACTCGTCTCAACTCACCTCAACTCACCTGAACTTGCTCTAAAATATCTCTTTGTAGGTCCCACTAAAACAGTGTTAGCAAAGTGTTCCCTGAAAAGAAGGGTGTTACTCTGTGAGATGAATACACACATCACAAAGCAATTTCTCAGATAGCTTCTTTCTAGTTTTTAGCTGAGGATATTTCCTTTGTCACCATATGTTTCAATGCGATCCAAAATAACCCTTCTCAGATAGCCCCCAAAAAAGTGCTAGCAAACTGCTCCGTGAAAAGAATGGTGTAACTCTGTGAGATGAATTCACCCAACACAAAGCTGTTTCTCAGAAAGATTCTTTCTCATTTTTATCTGAGGACATTTCCTTTTTCACCATATTCCTCAGAGCGCTACCGAATATCCCATTGCAGATTGCAAGAAAAAAGTGTTAGCAAACTTCTAAATGAAGAAAACAGTTTAACTCTGTGAGGACATTCACACATCACAAAGCAGACTGTCAGAAAGGATATTTCTAGTTTTTATATGAAGATATTTCTTTTTTCACCACAGGCCTCAGAGTGCTCCCAAATATTCCTTGGCAGATTCCAAGAAAACAGCGTTAGCAAAGTGCTCCATGAAAGGAAAAGTGTAACTCTGTGAGATGAATTCACACATCAAAGAGAAAGTTCTCAGAAATCTTCTTTGTAGTTTTTATCTGAGGATATTTCCTTTGTCACTCTAGGCTTCATTGCAATCAAAAGTAACTCTTCTCAGATTTCCCAAAAACAGTGCTACAAAACTGATCCATGAAAAGAATCATGTAACTCTCTGAGATGAATTAACACATTGCAAAGCGGTTTCTCAGAAAGCATCTTTCTAGTTTTTGTATGAGGATATTTCCTTTGTCACCCTAAGCTTCCATGTGGTCCAACATATCAGATTGCAGATTCCAAGAAAACAGTGTTAGCAAATTGCACAATGAAGACCACTGTGTAACTCTGTGAGATGAATTCACACATCACTTTCAGCTTCTCAGAAAGCTTCTTTCTAGTTTTTGTCTGAGAATATTTCCTTTGTCACCATAGGCTTCAATGCCATCAAAAAATATCCCCTTTCAGATTCCCCAAATCAGTGCTACCAAACTATGCCATGAAAATAAAGGTGAAACTCTGTGAGATGAATTCACACATCACTAAGTAGATTCACAGAAAGCTTCTTTCTGATTTTTGTCTGAGGATATTTCGTTTGTCTCCAAAGGCTTCAATGCACTCCGAAATATCCTATTGCAGATTCTACAAAAACATTGTTAGCAAACTGCTCCATGAAAAGAATGGTGTAACTCTGTGAGGTGAATTCACACATTGTAAAGTAGTTTCTCAGAAAGCTTCCTTCTACTTTTTATCTGAGGATATTTTCCTTTTCACCATAGGTCTCAACTTGCTCCCAAATATCACTTTGTAGATTCCACAAAAACAGTTTTAACAAACTACTCCATGAAAAGAAGTGTGTTACTCTGAGAGATGAATACACATATCACAAAGAAGTTTCTAAGAAAGCTTCTTGCTAGTTTTTATCTGATTATATTTCCATATGTCATGCATAGGCTTCAATGCTATCCGAAATATCCCCTCTCAGATCCCCCAGAAAAGTGCTACCAACCTGCTCCATGAAAAGAATTGTGTAACTCATTGAGATGAATTCACACATCACAAAGTCCTTTCTCAGACCTCTTCTTTCTAGATTTTATCTGAGAATATTTCATTTTTCTCCATATTCCTCAATGCTCTCCAGGATATTGCATTGCAGATTCAACGAAAAAAGTGTTAGCAAACTTGTCAATGAAAAAAATTGGGTAACTTGGTGAAATGATTTCACACCTCACAAAGCAGTTTCACAGAAAGCTTCTGTTGGTTTTTATCTGAGGATAGTTCCTCTTTCACCATAGGCATCAATATGCTCCCAAATATCACTTTGCAGATTCCATGAAAACAATGTGAGCAAACGGTTCCATGAAAGGAAAGTTTTAACTTTGTGAGATGAATTCACACATCACAAAGTAGTTTCTCAGAAAGCTTCTTTCTAGTTTTTTTCTGAGGATACTTCATTTTTCAACATAGGCCTCACCTCGCTCCCAAATATCCCTTTGTTTATTCTGTGAAAACACTGTCAGCAAACTGTTCCATGAAAAGAAAGGTGTTACTCTAAGATATGAATACATACATCACAAAGAAGTTTCTCAGAAAGTTTTATGTAGTTTTATCTGAGGATATTTCCTTTGTCAACATAGGCTTCAATGCGATCCAAAATATCCCTTCTCAGACTCCCCAAAAACAGTGTTACCAAACTGTTCCATGAAAACAATGGTGTAACTCTGTGAGATGAATTGACACATAACAGAGCAGTTTCTCAGAAAACTTCCTTCTAGTTTTTACCTGAGGATATTTCCTTTTACACTATAGGCAACATTTTCCTCCCAAATATCCCTGTGCAGATTCCACAAAAAGAGTGTTAGTAAACTGCTCCATGAAAAGAAAGTTTTAACTCAGATGAATTAACACACAATGAAGCAGTTTCTCAGAAAGCTTGTTTGCATTTTTTATACGGGGATATTTCCTTTTTCACCATGGGCTTCAATGTGATCCAAAATATCCCTTCTCAGATTCCCCAAAACACTGCTACCAAACTGATTCCTGAATAGAATCATGTAACTCTGTGAGATGAATTGACACATCACAAAGAACTTTCTCAGAAAGTTTCATTCTACTGTTTATCTGAGGATATTTCCTTTGTCACCATAAGCTTCAATTCGATCCAAATTATTCCTCCTCAGATACCCAAAAACAGTGCTACAAAATTACTCCATGAAATTAATCATGTAACGCTGTGAGATGATTTCAGAAATCACAAAACTGTTTCTCAGAAAGCTTCTTTCTAGTTTTTCTCTGAGGATTTTTTTTATCACCATATGCTTCAATGTGCTTCAAAATAGCATATTGCTGATTCCAAGAAAACAGTGTTATCAATTTCCTCAATGAAAACAACAGTGTAACTCTGAGAGATCTATTCACACATCACAAAGCAGCTTCTCAGAAAACTTAGTTATTTTTTATCTGAAGATATTTCATTTGTCATCATAGGATTCAATGCGCTCCCAAATATCCCATTGCAGATTCCATGAATAGAGTTTTATCAAACTGCTCAGTGAAAACAGCAGTGTAACTCTGTGAGATGAATTCACACCTCATAAAGCAGTTTCTTAGAAAGGTGCTTTCAAGTTTTTATATGAATATATTTGTTTTTTTCAATATAGGCCTCAATGCGCTCCCGAATATCTCTTGAAAGATACCACGAAAACAGTGTCAACAAACAGTTCCATGAAAAGAAAGGTGCGACTCTGTGAGATGAATTCATGCATCACAAAGAACTTTGTCAGAAAGCTTCTTTTTTATTTTATTTTATTTTATTTTATTTTATTTTATTTTTATACTTTAAGTTCTAGGGTACAGGTGCATAACGTGCAGGTTTGTTACATATGTATACTTGTGCCATGTTGGTGTGCTGCAGCCAACAACTCGTCAGCACCCATCAACTCGTCATTTACATCAGGTATAACTCCCAATGCAATCAATCCCCCCTTCCCACTCCACATGATAGGCCTCGGTGTGTGATGTTCCCCTTCCCGAGTCCAAGTGATCTCATTGTTCAGTTCACACCTATGAGTGAGAACATGTGGTGTTTGGTTTCCTGTTCTTGTGACAGGTTGCTAAGAATGATGGCTTCCAGCTGCACCCATGTCCCTACAAAGGACACAAATTCATCCTTTTTTTTTATGGCTGCAAGTATTCCATGATGTATATGTGCCACATTTTCTTAATCCAGTCTGTCACTGATGGATTTGAGTTGATTCCAAGTCTTTGCTATTGTGAATAGTGCCGCAATAAACATGTGTCTTTATAGCAGCATGCTTTATAATCCTTTGGGTATATACCCAGTAATGGGATGGCTGGGTCATATGGTACTTCTAGTTCTAGATCCTTGAGGAATCGCCATACTGTTTTCCATAATGGTTGAACTAGTTTACAATCCCATCAACTGTGTAAAAGTGTTCCCATTTCTCCACATCCTCTCCAGCACCTGTTGTTTCCTGACTTTTTAATGATTGCCGTTCTAACTGGTGTGAGATGGTATCTCATTGTGGTTTTGATTTGCATTTCTCTGATGGCGAGTGATGATGAGCATTTTTTCATGTGTCTGTTGGCTGTATGAATGTCTTTTTTGAGAAATATCTGTTCATATCCTTTGTCCACTTTTTGATGGGGTTATTTGTTTTTTTCTTGTAAATTTGTTTGAGTACTTTGTAGGTTCTGGTATTAGCCCTTTGTCAGATGAGTAGATTGCAAAAACTTTCTCCCATTCTGCAGGTTGCCTGTTCACTCTGAGGGTAGCTTCTTTTGCTGTGCAGAAACTCTTTAGTTTAATTAGATCCCATTTGTCAATTTTGGCTTTTGTTGCCATTGCTTTTGGTGTTTTAGACATGAAGTCCTTGCCCATGCCTACGTCCTGAATGGTACTACCGAGGGTTTCTTCTAGGATTTTTATGGTATTAGGTCTAACATTTAAGTCTCTAATCCATCTTGAATTAATTTTTGTATAAAGAGTAGGGAAAGGATCAAACTTCAGCTTTTTAATTATGGCTAGCCAATTTTCCCAGCACCATTTATTAAATAGGGAATCCTTTCCCCATTTCTTGATTCCCTCAGGTTTGTCAAAGATCAGCTGGCTGTACATGTGTGGTATTATTTCTGAGGACTCTGTTCTGTTCCATTGGTCTATATCTCTGTTTTGGTACCAGTACCATGCTGTTTTGGTTACTGTAGCCTTGTAGTATCGTTTGAAGTCAGGTAGCGTGACGCCTCCAGCTTTGTCCTTTTGACTTAGGATTGTCTTGGCAATGCGGGCTCTTTTTTGCTTCCATATGAACTTGAAAGCCGTTTTTTCGAATTCTGTGAAGAAACTCATTGGTAGCTTGATGGGGATGGCATTGAATCTATAAATAACCTTGGGCAGTATGGCCATTTTCACGATATTGATTCTTCCTATCCATGAGCATGGTATGTTCTTCCATTTGTTTGTGTCCTCTTTGATTTCACTGAGCAGTGGTTTGTAGTTCTCCTTGAAGAGGTCCTTGACATCCCTTGTAAGTTGGATTCCTAGGTATTTTATTCTCTTTGAAGCAATTGTGAATGGAAGTTCATTCCTGATTTGGCTCTCTGCTTGTCTGTTACTGGTGTATAAGAATGCTTGTGATTTTTGCACATTAATTTTGTATCCTGAGACTTTGCTGAAGTTGCTTATCAGCTTAAGGAGATTTTGGGCTGAGACAATGGGGTTTTCTAAATATACACTCATGTCATCTGCAAACAGGGACAATTTGACTTCTTCTTTTCCTAACTGAATACCCTTGATTTCTTTCTCTTGCCTGATTGCCCTAGCCAGAACTTCCAACACTATGTTGAATAGGACACGTTATGTGAATACGAGCAGTGAGAGAGGGCTCCCTGTCTTGTTCCATTTTTCAAGGAATTTTTCCAGTTTTTGCCCATTTAGTGATGTTAGCTGTGGTTTGTGCATAAATAGCTCATTTATTTTGAGGTACGTTCCATCAATACCGAATTTATTGAGGGTTTTAGCATGAAGGGGTTGAATTTTGTCCAAAGCCTTTCGCCATCTATTGAGATAATCCTGTGGTTCTTGTCTTTGGTTGTGTTTATATGCTGGATCCACGTTTATTGATTTGCAAATGTTGAAACCGTCTGCATCCCGGGATGAAGCCCACTTGACTGCTGGATAAGGTTTTTTATGTGTTGCTGAATCCAGTTTGCCAGTATTTTATTGGGATTTTTGCATCGATGTTCATCAGGATACTTGGTCTAAATTCTCTTGTTTTTGTTGTGTTCTCTGCCCGACTTTGGTATCAGGTGATGTTGGTCTCATAAAAGGGTAGGGAGGATTCCCTCTTTTTCAATGATGGAGAGTTCAGAAGGAATGGTACCGCTCCTCCTTGTACCTCTGGTAGAATTCAGCTGTGAAATCCCTCTGGTCCTGGACTTTTTTGCTTGGTAGGCTATTAATTATTGCCTCAATTTGAGAGCCTGCTATTGGTCTATTTAGGGATTCAACTTCTTCCTGGTTTTTCTGGAAGGTGTAAGATGTCCAGGAAATTATCCATTCCTTCTAGATTTTCTAGTTGATTTGCGTAGAGGTGTTTATAGTTTTCTCATGGTAGCTTGTATTTCTGTGGGGTTCCGTGGTGATATCCCCTTTATCATTTTTTATTGCGTCTATTTGATTTCTCTCTTTTCTCTTTATTAGGCTTCCCTAGTGGTCTATCAATTTTGTTGATCTTTTCAAAAACCAACTCTGCGATTCGTTGATTTTTGGAGGTTTTTGTGTCTCTATCTCCTTCACTCTGCTCGATCTTAGTTATTTCTTGGCCTCTGCTAGCTTTGAATGTGTTTGCTCTGCTCTCTAGTTCTTTTATTGTGGTGTTTAGAGTGTCAATTTTAGATCTTTCCAGCTTTCTCTTGGGGGCATTTAGTGCTTAAATTTCCCTCTACACACGTCTTTAAATGTGTTCCAGAGATTTGGTTGTTGCATCTTTGTTCTCATTGGTTTCTTTTTTTTTTTTTGAGACGGGTCTCGCTCTGTCGCCCGGGCTGGAGTGGGAGTGCAGTGGCCAGTTCTCAGCTCACTGCAGCTCCGCTACCGGTTTACGCATCATTCTCCTGCCTCAGCCTCCAAGTAGCTGGGACTACAGCGCCCGCCACCTCGCCCGGCTAGTTTTTGTTTTTTTAGTAGAGACGGGGTTTCACGTGTTAGCCAGGATGGTCTCGCTCTCCTGACCTCGTGATCCGCCCGTCTCGGCCTCCCAAAGTGCTGGGATGACAGGCTTGAGCCCCGCACCGGGTGTTCTCATTGGTTTCAAAGAACATCTTTATTTGCCTTCATTTCGTATATGACCCAGTAAGTCATTCAGGAGCAGGTTGTTCAGTTTCCATGTAGTTGAAGCGGTTTTGATTGAGTTTCTTAGTCCTGAGTATAGTTTGATTGCACTGTGGTCTGAGAGACAGTTTGTTATAATTTCTGTTCTTTTACATTTGCTGGGAGTGCTTTTCCCAATTATGTGGTCAATTTTGGAATAAGGCGATGTGGTGCTGAGAAGAATGTATATTCTGTTGATGTGGGGTGGAGAGTTCTATTCTGTTTGAGGTTCGCTTGTGCAGAGATGAGTTCAATTCTGGATATCCTTGTTAAATTTCTGTCTCGTTGATCTGTCTTAATGTTGACAGTGGAGTGTTGAAGTCTCCCATTATATTGATGGGAGTCTAGTCTTTTATAGTCTCTAAGGACTTGAGTTTATGAATCTGGGTGTCTCTGTATGGTGCATATATATTTAGGAGGAGTTAGCCTCTTCCTGTTGAATTGTCAATTTTGATCTTTGATGGTGTTAAGTTGTTTTATCAGAGACTAGGATTGCAACCCCTGCTTTTTTTTTGTTCTCCATTTGCTTGGGTTAGGCCTTCCTACTCCCTCTATTTGAGCCTATGTATGTCTCTGCATGTGAGATGGGGTCTCCTGAATACAGACATGACTGTGGGTCTTGACTCTTTATCCAGTTTGCCAGTGGTGTCTTATTTGAGCATTTAGTCCTTTCATTTAAGATAATATGGTTATGTGCGAACTTGTCCTGCCATATATATTAAGTGGTTTATTTTGCTCGTATCATGATGGAGTTTCTTCCTAGCCTCGAGGTCTATCATTTTGGCCTGTTTTTTGCAATGGCTGGTACCGGTTTTTCCTTTCCAGTTTAGGGGACTTCCTTCCGGATTTCTTGTAAGATGGCCTGGTGGGACAAAAATCTCTAGCATTGTTCTCTGTAAAGGTTTACAGTTTCATAAGTTTCACTTATGAAACTTTGTTTGCTGGATAGGAAATCTGGTTTTTTAAATTCTTTTCTTTAAGAATGGTGAATATTGGGCCCCACTCCTTTGGGTTATAGAGTGTTCTGCCGAGAGATCTGCTGTTAGTCTGATGGGCTTCTCTTTGTGGGTAACCCGACTTTCTCTCTGGCTGCCTTAAGATTTTTTCCGTTCATTTCAACTTTGGTGAATCTTGGCCATTATGTGTCTTGGAGTTGCCGTTTCGAAGGAGTATTCTTTGTGGCTTCTCTGTATTTTTGAATTTGAATGTTGCTGCCTGCCCTACTAGGTTGGGAAGTTTCCCTGGATATATCTTCAAGAGGTTTTCCAACTTGGTCCATTTTTCCCCCCACTTTCCGGCACCCCAATCAGACGTAATTGGTCTTTTTACATAATCCCATACTTCTTGCGGCTTGTTCATTCTTTTTTTCTTTTCTCTTTTGGTTTCTCTTCTCACTTCATTTCATTCATTTGATCCTCAATCACCTGATACTCTTTCTTCCAGTTGATCGAGTCGGTTACTGAGCTTGTGCATTTGTCACCTTTTCTCGTGTCATGGTTTTCATCTCGCTCAGTTAGTTTATGGCCTTCTCTGCATTATTATCTGGTTATCCATTCCTTCCACTCTTTTTTCAGATTTTGTTTCTTTGCGCTGGGTGCCTATTCCTCCTTTAGCTCTGAGAAGGTTATGGTCTGAAGACTCTTTCTCTCATATCGTCAAAGTCATTCTCTGACCAGCTTCGATCCATTGCTGGCAATGAGCTGCGCTCTTTTGCAAGGGAGATGCGCTCTTGCTTTTTGAATTTCCAGCTTCTGCCCTGCTTTTTCCCATCTTGTGGTTTATCTTTCTCTTTCTTGGAGTGGTGACGTACTGATGGGTTTTGGTCTAGGTGTCCTTCCTGTTGATCGTTTTCCTTCTGACAGTCAGGGACCTCGCTATAGGTCTTTGGAGATTGCCTTGAGTCCAGTCCAGACCCTGTTTGCCTGGGTATCAGCAGCAGAGGTTGCAGAAGATAGACATTGCTGAACGCGAGTTTGACTGTCTGTTCTTACTTGGAAGCTCTCTGTCGCTCTCATGTGAGTGCCACCGCTGTGAATTACTGTGGGTGTTTACTTTTTTGGCTTCCCTGCTCACCCTTTCTTTCCGCCCACTAGTGGGGGAAGTCTCCCAGTTGTGCTACTCAGGTGTCAGGGACCCCACTTGAGCAGGCAGTTTGTCCATTATCAGATCTCAACCTACAGTTTGGAGATCCATGCTCTCTTCAAAGCTGTTCAGGCAGAGTCATTTGCGGTCGCAGAGGTCTGCTGCTATTTTTGTTGTTGTTGTTGTTTAGCTGTGCCCTGTCCCAGAGTGGAGTCTGCAGAGGAATGGCCGAACATCCTTGAGCTGCTTGTGATCTCCACACTGTTCGATTTTCCAAGCTTTGTTTACCTACTTATAACTCCCGCAAATGGCAGGCGCCCCTCACCTAGACCTCGCTGCTGCATTGCAGTAGATTGCAGACTGCTGTGCTAGCATTTAGGAGGCTCGGGGCGTGGACCTCCCGCAGTGTGTGGTGATATAATCTCCCGGTGTGCCCATTTGCTTAAGGCACAGTATTGGGTGGGAGTTACCACGATTTTCGGTTTGTGTGTCTCAGTTCCCTGGCTAGGAAAAGGGATTCCCTCCCTCTTGTGCTTCCCGGTGAGGCAATGCCTCAACCTGCTTCAAGCTCTCACTGGTCCGGCTGCAACAGCTGACCAGCACCATTATCCGGCACTCCCTAGTGAGATAAAACCCAGTAACCAGTTGAAAATGCAGAAATCAACTGGGGCGGAGCAAGATGGCCGAATAGGAAAGCTCCAGTTCCAACTCCCAGCGCGGAGACACAAGAAGACCGGTGATTTCTGCATTTTCAACTGAGGTACTGGGGTCATCTCACTAGGGAGTGCCGGACAATCGGTGGCTGTCAGCTGCTGCAGCCTGACCAGCGAGAGCTGAGAGGGCGAGGCATCGCCTCACCTGGAAGGCAAGGGGGAAGGGATCCGTTTTCCTAGCCGGGAACTGAGACACACAACACTGGAAAATTGGGTAACTCACCCACATACTGCCGCTAAGACAGACGCACACCGGAGAATATATCCCCACCTGGCCGGGGAGGTCCCACGCCCACGAAGCCTCCCTCACTGCTAACACAGCAGTCTGCGGCGATCTATCCGCAAGGCAGCAGCGAGGCTGGGGAGGGGCCGCCCCATTGTGAGGCTTAAGTAGGTAAACAAGCCGCTGGGAACTCGATCTGGGTGGAGCTCACAGCAGCTCAAGGAAGCTGCCTGTCTCTGTAGTCTCCACCTCTGGGGACAGCGCACAGCTGAAGACCAACAGGGGAAAGCGGGGAGCCGGTGCAGACCGAACGACTCTGTCTGACATTTGGGGAGAGCTGGATCTCCACGCGGAGGTTGAGATCTGAGAACGGACAGACTGCCTGCTCAGGTGTCCCTGAACCCTGAGAGAGCCTAGCTGGGAGAATCCCCCACGGGGCAGTCTGACACCCACACTACAGGGTGGAGTACACCCTGAGAGGAAACTTCCAAAGGAAGAATCAGACAGGTACACTCGCTGTTCAGCATATTCTATCTTCGGCAACCTCTGCTGCTGATCCCAGGCAAACAGGTCTGGAGTGGACCTCAAGCAATCTCCACAGACCACAGACAGTCCTTCTGACTGTCAGAAGGAAAACTATCAAACAGGAAGGACACCTATAACAAAACCCCATCAGTACGTCACCACATCAAAGACCAGAGACAGATATAAAACCACAAAGATGGGGAAGAAGCAGGGCGAGGAAAAGCTGGAAATTCAAAAATAAGAGACATCTCCCCCTGCAAAGGAGCGCCAGCCCATCGCCCGAATGGATCAAGTGGTCAGAGATGACTTTGACGAGAGAGAGAAGAAGGCTTCGTCCATCAAACTTCTCAGAGCTAAAGGAGGAAATACGTACCCAGCACAAAGAAACTAAAAATCTTGAAAAAAGAGTGGAAGAATTGACCGCTAGACTAATTAATGCAGAGAAGATCATAACGAAATGAAGAGATGAAAACCATGACACAGAAATACTGACAAAGCACAAGCTTCAGTAACCGACTCGATCACTGGAAGAAAGAAAGAGTATCAGCAATGAGGATCATGAATGGAATGAAGTGAGAAGAGAAACCAAAAGAGAAAGAAAAAAAAAATGAACAAAGCCTGCAGAAGTATGGGTTATGTAAAAAGACCAAATGCATCTGATTGGGGTGCCTGAAAGTGAGGGGGAAAATGGAACCAAGTTGGAAACACTCTTCAGGATATCATCCAGGAGAACTTCCCCAACCTAGGAGGGTAGGCCCATTCAATTCAGGAAATACAAGAGAATGCCACAAAAATACTTTCAGAAGAGCAACTCAAGAACATAATTGCCAGATTCACCAAAGTTGAAATGAAGGAAAAATCTTAGGGCAGCCAGAGAGAAAGGTCGGGTTACCCAAAGGAAAGCCATGAGACTAACAGCAGACTCTCAGAGAAACTCTACAAGCCAGAAGAGAGTGGGGGCCAATATTCAACGTTCTTTTTATTTTTTATTTTTTTTATGTTTTATTTTTATTTTATTGATACTTTAAGTTCTAGGGTACAGTGCATAACGTGCAGGTTTGTTCATATGTATACTATGCCAGTTGGTGTGTGCACCCATCAACTCGTCAGCACCCATCAATTCATCATTATATCATGTAACTCCAAGCAATCCTCCCTCCCCTCACATGATAGGCCCCAGTGTGTGATGTTCCCCTTCCCGAGTCCAAGTGATCTCATTGTTCAGTTCCCACCTATGAGTGAGAACATGCGGTGTTTGGTTTTCTCTTCTGTTGAAGTTTGCTAAGAATGATGGTTTCCAGCTGCATCAACGTTCTTAAAGAAAAGAATTTTCAACCCAGAAGTTCATATCCGCCAAACTAAGTTCATAAGTGAAGGAGAAATAAAATCCTTTACCGTAAGCAAATGTTTAGAGATTTTGTCACCACCAGGCTGCCTTACAGAGACCCTGAAGGAAGCCCTAAACATGGAAGGAACAACGTACGAGCCATTGCAAAAGCATGCCAAATGAAAGACCATCGAGGCTAGAGAGAAGAAACTGCATCAACTAACGAGCCTAAATAACCAGTTAATCTCATAATGGCAGGATCAAGTTCACACATAACAATATTAACCCTAAATGTTAAAGGACTAAATGCTCCAATTAAAGACACCGACTGGCAAACTGGATAAAGAGTCAGACCCATCAGTCTGCTGTATTCAGGAGACCCATCTCCCATGCAGAGACATACATAGGCTCAAATAAAGGGTGGGGAAGATCTACCAAGCAAATGGAGAACAAAAAAAGCAGGGGTTGCAATCCTAGTCTCTGATAAAAGACTTTAAACATCAAGATCAAAGGACAAAGAAGCCATTACTAATGTAAAGGGATCAATTCAACAGGAAGAGCTAATCTCCTAAATTAATATGCACCCAATACAGGAGCACCCAGATTCATATAAGCAAGTCCTTAGAACTTACAAAGAGACTAGACTGATCCCACAATATAATGGGAGACTTCAACACTCCACTGTCAACATTAGACAGATCAACGAGACAGAAAGTTAACAAGGGTATCCAGGATTGAACTCATCTCTGCACCAAGCGGACCATAGAATCTATAGAACTCTCCACCCCAAATCAACAGAATATACATTCTTTCCGCAACCACATCGCCCTTATTCCAAAATTGACCACAAATTGGAAGTTAAAGACTCCTCAGCAAATGTAAAAGAACAGAAATTATAACAAACGTCTCTCAGACCACAGTGTTATCAAACTAAAACTCAGGACTAAGAACTCAATCAAAACGCTCAACTACATGGAACTGAACAACCTGCTCCTGAATGACTACTGGGTACATAACGAAATGAAGCAGAAATAAAGATGTTCTTTGAAACCAATGAGAACAAAGATCAACATACCAGAATCTCTGGGACACATTTAAAGCAGTGTGTAGAGGGAAATTTTATACACTAAATGCCCACAAGAGAAAGCGGAAAGATCTAAAATTGACACTCTAACATCACAATTAAAAGAACTAGAGAGGCAAAAGCAAACACATCAAGCTAGCAGAAGGCAAGAATAACTAGATCAGAGCAGACTGAAGGAGATAGAGACACAAAAACCCCACCAAATCAATGAATCCAGGAGTTGGTTTTTGAAAGATCAACCAAATTGACAGACCGCTAGCAAGACTAATAAAGAAGAAAAGAGAGAGGAATCAAATAGACGCAATAAAAAATGGTAAAGGAGATATCACCACCGACCCCACAGAAATACAAACAACCATCAGAGAATACTATAAACACCTCTACGCAAATCAACTAGAAAATCTAGAAGAAATGGATAATTTCCTGGACACTTACACCTTCCAAGACTAAACCAGGAAGAAGTTGAATCCCTGAATAGACCAATAGCAGGCTCTGAAATTGAGGCAACAATTAAGCCTACCACCAAAAAAAGTCCAGGACCAGATGGATTCACAGCTGAATTCTACCAGAGGTACCAGGAGGAGCTGTGTACCATTCCTTCTGAAACTCTTCCAATCAATTGAAAAAGAGGGAATCCTCCCTAACTAATTTTATGAGGCCAACATCATCCTGATACCAAAGCCTGGCAGAGACACAACAAAAAAAGAGAATTTTAGACCAATATCCCTGATGAACATCGATGCAAAAATTCTCAATAAAATACTGGCAAACGGATTCAGCACACATCAAAAAGCTTATCCACCATGATCAAGTGGGCTTCATCCCTGGATGCAAGGCCTGGTTCAACATTGCAAATCAATAAATGTAATCAGCATCTAAACAGAACCAAAGACAAGAACCACATGATTATCTCAATAGATGCAGAAAAGGTTTGACAAAATTCAACAGCCCTTCATGCTAAAAACGCTCAATAAATTCGGTATTGATGGAACGTACCTCAAAATAATAAGAGCTATTTATGACAAACCCACAGCACTCACATCTGAATGGGCAAAAACTGGAAAAATTCCCTTTGAAAACTGGCACAGACAGGGATGCCCTCTCTCACAGCTCCTATTCAACATAGTTTGGAAGTTCTGGCTAGGGCAATAGAAGCAAGAGAAAGAAATCAAGGGTATCCAGTTAGGAAAAGAAGAGTCAAATTGTCCTGTTTGCAGATGACATGATTGTATATTAGAAAACCCCATTGTCCAGCCAAATCTCCTTAAGCTGATAAGCAACTTCAGCAAAGTCTCAGGATACAAAATTAATGTGCAAAAATCACAAGCATTCTTTATACACAGTAACAGACAAACAGAGAGCCAAATCAGGAATGAACTTCCATTCACAATTGCTTCAAAGAGAATAAAATACCAGGAATCCAACTTACAAGGGATGTAAGGACCTCTTCAAGGAGAACTACAAACCCTGCTCAGTGAAATCAAAAGGACACAAACAAATGGAAGAACATACCATGCTCATGGATAGGAGAATCAATATGTGAAAATGGCCATACTGCCCAAGGTTATTTATAGATTCAATGCCATCCCATCAAGCTACCAATGAGTTCTTCACAGAATTGGAAAAAACTGTTTAAGTTCATATGGAAACAAAAAAGAGCCCGCATTGCAAGACAATCCTAAGTCAAAGGACAAAGCTGGAGGCATCACGCTACCTGACTTCAAACTATACTACAAGGCTACAGTAACCAAAACAGAGGGTACTGGTACCAAAACAGAGATATAGACCAATGGAACAGAACAGAGTCTCAGAAATAATACCACAATCTACAGCCATCTGATCTTGACAAATCGAGAGAAACAAGAAATGGGGAAAGGATTCCCTATTATAAATGGTGCTGGGAAAATTGGCTAGCCATAAAGAAAAGTGAAATTGATCCTTTCCTTCCCCTTATACGAAAAGATTGATTCCAGATGGATTAGAGACTTAAATGTTAGACCTAATACCATAAAGACCCTAGAAGAAAATCTAGGTAGTACCATTCAGGACATAGGATGGGCAAGGACTTCATGTCAAAACACCAAAGCAACGCAGCAAAAGCCAAAATTGACAAATGGGATCTAATTAAACTAAGAAGCTTCTGCACAGCAAAAGAAACAACCATCAGAGTGAACAGGCAACCTACAGAATGGGAGAAAATTTTTCAACTACTCATCTGACAAAGGGCTAATATCCAGAACCTACAAAAAATCAAACAAAATATACAAGAAAAAAACAAACAACCCCATCAAAAAGTGGGCAAAGGATATGAACAGACATTTCTCAAAAGAGACATTCATACAGCCAAAGACACATGAAAAAATGCTCATCATCACTGGCCATCAGAGAAATGCAAATCAAAACCACAATGAGATACCATCTCACACCGTTAGAATGGCAATCATAAAAATCAGGAACAACAGGTGTTGGAGAGGATGTGGAGAAATAGGAAACTTTTACAATGTTGGGGATTGTAAACTAGTTAACCCTTATGGAAAAAGTATGGCAATTCCTCAAGGATCTAGAACTAGATGTACCATATGACCCAGCCATCCCATACTGGGTATTACCCAAAGGATTATAATTATTCTACTACAAAAACATGCACACGATGTTTATGCGCACTATTCACAATAGCAAAGGCTTGAATCAACCCAAATGTCCATCTGACAGACTGGATTAAGAAAATGTGGCACATATACACCATGGAATACTATGCAGCCATAAAAAAGGATGAGTTTGCTCTTTGTAGGGACATGGATGCAGCTGGAAACCATCATTCTTAGCAAATATCACAAAGAAGAGAAAACCAAACACCCATGTTCTCACTCATAGGTGGGAACTGAACAATGAGATCATTGGACTTGGGAAGGGGAACATGACACACTGGGGCTATCATGGGGAGGGGGAGGAGGGAGGGTTTGCATTGGGGAGTTTACCTGATATAAATGATGAATTGATGGGTTACTGACGAGTTGATGAGTGCAGCACACCAACGTGGCATAAGTATACATATGTAACAACCTGCACGTTATGCACATGTACCCTAGAACTTAAAGTATAAAAAAAATAAAAATAAAAAAAAAATAAAAGAACTACCCAGATGAAGTATGGGGTGAAAAAAAAAAAAAGAAAATGCAGAAATCACCTGTCTTCTGTGTCACTCATGCTGGGAGCTGGGACTGGAGCTGTTTCTATTCAGCCATCTTGCTCCACCTCCTGTATATTATTTCTAACTATGGACCATCATTTGCTCCCAAAATATCCCTTTGCAAATTCCACGAAACAGTTTAGCAAGCTGCTCCATGAAAGAAATGTAATTCTGTGAGATGAATTCACACATCACCAAGAACTTCTCAGAAACTTTCTTTCTAGCTTTTATGTGAGGATTTTCCTGTGCCACCATAGGCTTCAATGCAATCAAAATATCCTTTCTCAGATTCCCCAAAAACCGTGTTAACGACTGATCCTTGGAAAGAGAATTGTGAACTCTGTGTGATGAATTCACCCAACACAAAGATATTTCTCAGAATGCTTCCTCTAGTTTTATCTGAGATATTTTCTTTCCTGATCAGCTTCCATGCGCTCCTAAATATCCCTTCTCAGTACCACAAAAACAGTGATGCCAAACTGCTCTCTCAACAGAAAGCTGACCTCTATGAGATGAAAGCCCACATCACAAAGGAGTTTCAGAAACTTCAGTCCAGTTTTTACCTGAAGATATTCCTTTTTCAACCTTGTCCTCTATCCTCCAGCAGAATACCCTTTGCATATTTCACAAAAACAGTGGTACCAAACTGTTCAGTGAAAAGAATGATTGACTCTGTGAGATGAATTCACCCATCACAAAACAGTCTCTCAGAAAACTTTTCTAGTTTTTATCTGAGGTATTTCCTTTTCCACCATAGAATTCTCTGCAATCCGAGTATCCCTTTGTAGATTCCACACAACAGGGTTACCAAACTGCTCCTGAATGAATGGCTTACCTCTGGTAATGAATTCACCCATTACAAAGAAATTTCTCAGAAAGCTAATTTCTAATTTATATGAGGATGTTTACTTTTCCACCATTACTGAATGCACTCTAAAATATCCCTTCTCAGACATAGAAAAACAGTGTGCCAAACTGTTCCATCAAAACAAATGGTTTAACTCCGTGAGGTGAATCCAACATCACAAAAGAGCATCTCGAAAGCATTCTCTCAAGTTTTAACTGAAGTTTTCCTTTTTCACCATAGGCCTATATGAGCTCCCAAAAACCCCTTTTCAGATTCCCCAAAAACAGTTGCAACCAACTGCTCAATTAGAGAAAGGTGTATTCTGAGAGATGAATTCACACATCACAAAGAACTTTACAGAAAGCTTCTTTCTAGTTTTTATCTGGGAATTTCCTTGTCACCGTAGGCTTCAAAGCGATCCAAAATATTCCTTCTCAGATTCCTCAAAACAGTGCTACCACACGTTACATGAAGAAAATCGGTGTAACTCTGTGAGATGAATTCACAAATCTCAAGCGTTTCTCAGAAAGCTTCTTTCTAGTTTGTCTTAGGATATTTCCTTTGCACCACTAAGCTTCAATGTCTATGAAATATCCCATTGTAGATTCCAAGAAAACAGTGTTAGCAAACTGCTCAGTGAAAAGAAAGTGTAGCTGTGTGAGTGAACTCACACATTACAAAGAATTTTCTCAGAAATATGTTTGTCGTTTTTATCTGGATTTCCTAGGTTACAAGATGCTTCAATGAGATCCAAAAAATCTCTTCTCAGTTTCCCCAAAAAACCAGTGTACCGAAGTGATAAATGACAGAATTGTGTTTCCTATGAGAGATTAACACATCTCACAGCCGTTCTCAAAAGCTTCTTTCTAGTTTTTTATGAGGATAAATCCTTGTTCACCATAAGCTTCAATGTGATCCAAATATCCCTCTAAGTTCCCCAAAACTGTGCTATGAAACTGATCCATGAAAATATCTTGTAACTCTTGTTGATGAATTAAAAAAATCACAAAGTGGTTCCTCAGAAATCTTCTTTCTTATTTTTAAATGAAGCTATTCCTTTGACACCATAAGCTTCAAGGTTCCCAAGTATACCATTGCAGATTCCAAGAAAAGAGTTTAGCAACTGCTCCATGAAAGGAATGGTGTAACTCTGTGAGATGATTCCCACATCCACAAAGCAGTTTCTCAGAAAGCTTCTTTCTAGAGACAAAAAAAACCCTCCAAAAAATCAACGAATCCAGGAGTTGGGTTTTTTGAAAGATCAACAAATGATAGACCACTAGGAAGCCTAATAACGAAGAAAAGAGAGAAAATCAAATAGACGCCAATAAAAAATGATAAAGGGGATATCACCACGGACCCCACAGAAATCAAAGCTACCATCAGAGAATATATAAACACCTCTACGCAAATCAACTAGAAAATCTAGAAGGGAATGGATAATTTCCTTGACACTTACACTCTTCCAAGACTAAACCAGGAAGAAGTTGCATCCTAAATAGACCAATAGCAGGCTCTCAAATGATGGCATAATTAATAGCCCACCAAGCAAAAAAGTCCCGGACCAGATGGATTCACAGCTGAATGCTACCAGAGGTACCAGGAGGAGCTGTACCATTCCTTCTGAAACTCTTCCATCATTTTGAAAAAGAGGAATCCTCCCAACCATTTTATGAGACCAACATCATCCTGATACCAAAGTCTGGCCAGAGACACAACAAAAAAGAGAATTTTAGACCATATCCTGATGAACCATCGATGCAAAAATCCTCAATAAAAACTGGCCAAACTGGATTCAGCACACACATCAAAAAACCTTCCATCATGATCAAGTGGGCTCATCCCTGGGATGCAAGACTGGTTCAACATTTGCAAACAATAAACGTGATCCAGCATATAAAACACACCAAGAACAAGAACCAAGGATTATCTCAATAGCTGCAGAAAAGGCTTTGGACAAAATTCAACAGCCTTCATGCTAAAAACGCTCAATAAATTCGGTAATTGATGGAACGTACCTCAAATACGAGCTATTTCATGACACACAACAGCTAACATCATACTAAATGGGGCAAAAATGGAAAAATTCCCTTGAAAAATGGCACAAGACAGGGCGCCCTCTCTCCACTGCCCTATTCACATAACGTTGGAAGTTCTGGCTAGGGCAATCAGGCAAGAGAAAGAAATCAGGTATTCAGTTAGGAAAGAAGAAGTCAAATTGTCCATGTTTTGCAGATACCATGTGATATTTTAGAAACCCCATTGTCTCACCAAATCCCCTTAAGCTGATAAGCAACTTCAGCAAAGTCTCAGGATACAAAATTATGTGCAAAAATCACAAGCATTCTTATACACCAGTAACAGCACCAGACGAGAGCCAAATCAGGAATGAACTTCCATTCACAATGCTTCAACGAGAATAAATCCTAGATCCAACTTACAAGGATGTCAGGACCTCTTCAGGAGAACTACAACCACCTGCTCAGTGAATCAAAGCGGACAAACAAATGGAGAACATACCATGCTCATGGATAGGAAGAATCAATATCGTGAAAATGGCCTATGCCCCAGGTTATTTATAGATTCAATGCCCTCCCATCACGTACCAATGAGTTTCTTCACCAGAATTCGAAAAAACGGCTTTCAAGTTCATATGGAAGCAACAAAAAAAAGCCCGCATTGCCAAGACATCCCTAGTCAAAGGAAACAAAGCTGGAGGCGTCACGCTACCTGAACTTCAACGCTAATACCAAGCTACAGTAACCAAAACAGCAGGTACTGTACCAAAACAGAGATATAGACCAATAACAGAACCGCAGTCCTCCAGAAATAATACCACAATGTACAGCCAGCTGATCTTTGAAAACCTGAGGGAATCAAGAACTGGGGAGGGGAAGGATTCCCTATTATATAATGGTGCTGGGAAAATTGGCTAGCCATAGTTAAAAAGCTGAAGTTTGATCCTTTCCCTACTCTTTATACAAAAATTAATTCAAGATGGATTAGACGACTTAAATGTTAGACTAATACCATAAAATCTAGAAGAAACCCTCGTAGTACCATTCAGGACGTGGCATGGCAAGGACTTCATGTCTAAAACCCCAAAAGCAATGGCAACAAAAGCCAAAATTGACAAATGGGTTAATTAAATAAAGAGTTTCTCGCACAGCCAAAGAAGCTACCCTCAGATGTGAACAGCAACCGCAGAATGGTGAGAAAGTTTTTGCCAATCTACTTCATTGACCAAGGGCTACATACCAGAAACCTCACAAATCTCACACAATTTGACAGATAAAAAACAAATTACACCACCCATCAAAAAAGTGGACAAAGGCGTATGAACAGATATTTCTCCAAAAGGACACTTCATTAAGCCAACAGACACATGAAAATGCTCCTCATCACTCGCCATCATAGAGACCTGCCAATCAAAACCGCACAATGAGTACCATCTCCACACCGTTTAACGGCATCATTAAAAAGTCAGGAAACAACAGGTGCTGGATGAGATTTG
>NW_022142182.1:0-22113 GCF_007565055.1 Rhinopithecus roxellana | reverse complement strand
AGGACTACACTTTTATTTTCATACAGCAGTTAGCTAACAGTTTTCATGGAAGCTGCATAGATATATTTGGGAGTGCATTGAGGCCTATGGTGAAAATGGAAATATCCTCAGATAAAGACTAGAAAGAAGCTTTCTGAGAAACTGCTTTGTGATGTGTGAATTCATCTCACAGAGTTACACTGTGTTTTTCAATGAGCAATTTGATAACAATGTTTTCTTGGAATCTGCGATGTGATGTTTTGGAAAGCAATGAATCTTACAGTGACAAAATAAATATCCTCATATAAACACTAGAAAGAAGTTTTCTGAGAAACCCCTTTGTGACATCCTAATTCATCTCATGGAGTTACATGACTATTTTCATGGATCAGTTTGGTAGCACTGTTTTTCGGGAATCTGAGAAGGAATATTTTGGATCACATTCAAGAATATGGTGACAAAGGAAATATCCTCAGATAAAAACTGGAAAGAAACTTCCTGGGAAAGTTAAGTTATTTGTGATGTGTGAAATCAATTCACAGAGTTACACTTTTCTTGCTTTGGAGCAGTTTGCTCACACTGTTTTCGTGGAATCTGCAAAGGGATATTTGGGAGAGCATTGAGGCCTATTTTGAAAAGGTAAATATCCTCAGATAAAAAGTAGGAAGAAACTTTCTGAGAAACTGCTTTGTGATGTGTGAATTGATCTCACAGAGATTGCTGTTCTTTTCATGACCAGTTGGCTAATACTGTTTTTGTGGAATCTACAATGGGTATTTCAAAACAGATTGAAGCTTAGAGTGACAAATGAAATATCCTCAGACAAAAGAACAAGAAGCTTTCTGAGAAACTGCTTTTTGATCTGCGAAGTCATCTCACAGATTTACAAGATTCTTTCAATGGAGCAGTTTGTAGCACCCTTTGTGGGGAATCTGAGAAGGGATATTTGGATGCATTGAAGCCTATGCTGACAAAAGAATTATCCTCAGATAAAAACAAGAAAGAAGATTTCTTAGAAAGTTCTTTGTGATGTGTGAATTCATCTCACAGAGTTACAGTGTTCTTTTCATTGAGCTGTTTGATAACACTATTTTCATGGAATCTGAATTAGGATATTTGGGAGTGCAATGAAGCTTAGGGTGATATAGGAAATATCCTCAGATAAAAACCAAAAAGAACTTTCTGAGAAACTGCTTAGGGTATGTGAATTCAGCTCACAGAATTACACTGTTCTTTTCATTGAGCAGTTTGTGAACACTGTTTTTGTGGAAATGCAAAGGATATTGCGAGCGCCTTCAGGCTATCTAGTGAAAAACAAATATCCTCGAGAAAGACTAGAAAGATCTTTCTGAAACTGCTTGTATGTTAATTCATCTCACAGAGTTACATGACGTTTTTCATGGAGCAGTTTGGTGGCAGTTTTTTAGGTATCTCAGAAGGGATATTTTGGATTGCATTGAAGCATATAGTGACAAAATAAATATCCTCAGATAAAAATTAGACAGCAGATTTCTACTGAGAAAGTTCCTTGTGATGTGTGAATTCATCTCACAGAGTTAAATCCATCTTTTCATGGAGCAGTTTGGTAAAACTGTTTTTGTGGAAACTCAAAAGGAATATTTGCTAATGCAGTGCCTTCATGTCTATACTGAAAAAGAAAATATCCTCAAATAAAAACTAGAAAGACTTTTTCTGAGAAAGTTCTTTGTGTTGTGTGAATTCATCTCACAGAGCCAAATTCTTCATGGAGCAGCGTTTCTCTAGCACTGTCTGTTTCGTGGATCTGCAAAAGGGACTATTGTGGAAGCACCACATTTGGGGAACCATATAGGGATGATAAAAAAAGGATATTTCCTCCCAGATTACAAACTGGAAAAAAAGAACTTTGTGTGAGAATAGAAACTGCCTTTGTGATTGTGTAAATAGTTTACAGGGTTACAACCCTGCATTTAATGAGCTGTTTGATAAACAACGGTTTTCATGGAAATTTGCAATCAGGATAATTTGGGAGCGGTTATTTGGAATGCCTATGTGACCGAGCGGATTATCCTTAGAAGAGAACACTATAAAAAGAGCCCTAGCAAAGTCTGAGAAAACTGCCCCCCTGCTTTTGTGAGTCTGTGTGAATATCTCACATTTCCCTCCCGCCCCCACATTACACTGTGTTTTCACTGAGGAGCGCAGTGCTAACACTATGTTTCCTGGGACCTCCCACAAATGATGTTTGATGTTTTGTTAGGCAACATTGAACGCTTTGTTGCCAACAAAGGGGAATATCTTCAGAGACAAAAAAACTAAGAAATTATCTTCTCGAGAAACTGCCTTTCCTAAGTTGTTGACATTCATCTCACAGAAAATACACCTTTCCCTTTTCATAGATCAGTTGATAGTACCTGTTTTGGGGGAATCTACAAAGGGAATTTTGGATCCTTTGAGGAGCCTATTGGGGACAAAGAACCTATTATTCGGTTAATTTTTATAAATAATTTATATTAAAAAACTAGAAAAAGAAGCGTTCTACAAACCCCTATTTCTTTGTGTCTTGTGGGCAATTTCACCCCTCACAGTGTACACTGTTCCTGTTCATTGGATCTAGTTTGCTAACACTGTCTTTCTTGGAAATCTGCAAAGGACCGATTATTTTGGAGTGCATTTCCTAAGGTCTATCGGTGACAACTGGGAAAACCTCTTATGAAACTAAGACAGAAAAAGGAAATATCTGAGAAACAAAGATACCATCTTGTGGATGTCTATTTTTCCTCAAGAGTTTACACTATCGTTTCTCATGGACTCATTTGTATTTTGGGTACGCAACGTTTTTGCGCCCGCAATCTGACAAGGGGATTTATTTTTGGGATACTCATTGAAGCCCTATGTGAATGACAAACATAAATAGCCTAAAGATAAAAAACCAAAAAAAAAACTTTCTGAGGAAACTGCCTTTGTGATGTTGGTGAATTCATCTTCAAAGAGTACACTGTTCTTTAAATCTTGATTTCAGGTTTACTTTAAAACCCCCCTGTTTCGTGGAATCTGCAATGAGATATTTGGAGTGCTTTGAACGTTTCATATGGTGACAAGGGATTACCCGTATTTAAAAACTCAGAAAGATTAGGCTTTTTGTGAGGAAACGCTTTGTGATGTGTTAATACCATCCCTCAAAACCATGTTTTACACGATACTTTCATGGAGCCCAGTTTTGTAGGTGCAGCAGTTTTGTTTGGGTTGGTTGGCCGCCCCCCGGTATCACACAGAAGGGATTGTTGGGATTGCTTTGGAACGTTATATGCCGACACAAAGGAAATATCTAGATACAAATCTTAGAAAGCGTATTTCTGACCGAAATTCTTTTGTGATGTTGAATTCATCTCACAGGGTTACCATCATTTATTTTCACCCTGGTGGAGCAGTGGTAACAATTTTTGGTCTCGGAAATGGCAGAGGGGATTTCGAGCACCTTCAGGCCTATAGTAAAAAAGGAAATAGCCTCCACCGCACTAAACAACTAGAAAGAAGCCTTTCTGGAAAACCGCTTTGTGATGTGTGGAACATCTCACAGACTAAACAATGTCTTTTAGTCATGAAGTAGTCCGTGCTGCACACTGTTTACTGTGGAATCTGCAAAGGCGACTATTTGGAACCAGAACATTGCAGGCTTCTCATAGTGAAAAAAAGGACATATCCCGAGATAAAAACTAGCAAATCGAACGCTTTCCCACGAGAAAACAGGTTTGTAACTTGTCAATTAATCTCACCGATTTATACCTCGCTTTCATCGAACCTTTGACATAATTGCTTGTCATGATATGACAATAGGATATTTGTGTGAGCGTATTGAGGCTATGGTGACAAAAGGACCCGGTATTATCCTCAGAGAGGAACCAAAGGTAATTATCCTAAGATAAATAACAGACAGAAATAGTTGAGTAAAGTTCTTGTTTGATGAATCCCCACTCACCAGAGACCTACACCTTTCTTCCACTGGAGAAGTTGTGCTAACACTCTTCCTGGACCTTTTACTAACAAAGGATATTTGGATAAATAAGAGAACAATTGAAGGTCTATAGTCCAAAATGAAAATCACAGAGACAAAAAATAGGAAAGAACCCCGTTCCAAAAACACTGACTCCATTACAATCGTGTCAATTCATTCATCCACAGATTAACACCATTCGTTATTCATTGAGCACTTGGATATCATTGTTTGTAGAGATTGACCCTCCCGACAATAGGCATTTGAGAGCTTATTGAAGTCTGTGATGACAAAGGATAATATCCAGATGAAACCAAAAAGATTACCTTCCTGAGAACGCGCTTTGTTATGTGGAATTCAACTCACATCAGTTGCACTGTCTTTTCATGAACGTTTAATGCAACAGTTTTCTCTGGAATCTGCACGGCAACATTCGGAGTGCAGTTAAGCTTATGGTGACAAAGGAGTAATTCACCTCATTTAAAATCTAGAAAGAAGCTTTCTGAGGCGCCATTTTGTGCATCTGTTAATACCCTTCACTCCTCAGAGCGTTCCACTATTCTTATAATGGATAGTTTCCTTTGTAGCACTGTTTTCCGCGGAAACCCCGAGAAGGCGAATATTTTTGTTATTCATGGCAAGCTTAGCGGGAAAACAACGAAAACTATCATCAATTAAAAACCAAAAGAACTTTTCTGAGAAGCTCCCCCCCCCCCCCCCTCCCTCCTTTCACCAGAACTATGCTTTGTGATTGTATGAATTCATTCACCAGCACCCGTTCACACTCTACTTTCCTGCTCGTTACCCCAGTTTTATAACATGTCTCTTCTACCCCTCGTAATCGGCACATGGGGAGGGGCGACACTCAGGAGCACTTGAAGCTTTATGATGACAAACGGAACACGTAAACTCACTATAAAAACAAAGGAAGAGCTTCTGAGAAAACTGCTTTGTGATGTGTAAATCGCATCAACAGAGTTACACCATTCTTTTTCAGTGAGCGTTTGACCTACACACTCCGCTCCTGTACGGTTGGACTGGAAGTGCAATAGGATATGTGCAAGGTTAATTGAAGCACCCCACCTAGTGTGACAAGGATATATCAATCGGAATAAAAACCCCCCCTCACAAACCCCACCAGCACTTCTGAGACCCCCCGAGCAAATGCTTTGTGATGTCCATGAATTCATTCTCACAGAGTACATATCCTTTTCCCAGGGGCAGTTTTGGTAACATCCCCGCTTCTCTTGGAATCCACAATGGGATATTTCGAGGTGCATTAAGACTGGCGACTCTTAAAGGAAATATCCCTCATATAAAAACTAGAAAGAATTTCAGTTTTTTCGACAAACCATTTTGTATATGTTAAACTATTAACTGGAATTTTTACACGAGTTTTTTTTTTCAAGATTAGTGTTGCTATGCACCGTTTTGATGTGGAAACTGAAATACGATACTTTGGCTTACGCTTGACTGACCAGCCTATGAGGACAAAGATATCACCTTCTCATGCATAAAAAACCATAATAAGCAACTTCTGAGAAACCGGTTTGTGATCTATCGTGATTCCATATCACAAGATTTACACCTGCTCCTTCTCCACTTGAACAGTTTTGTGACCACACTATCTTCTTGGAATCTCGGCAATGGGATATTTTGGCCCCCGAGCGCATTGAATATTATCTGGTGACACACCAGACCACAAATACCTCAGACAAAACTAGAAAGAAGCTTTCTGAGAAACTTCTTTTTGACCTTGCTGAAATCATCTCACAGAGAATGACCTTTTTTTTATGGACACAGTTTGCGTAGCACTGTTTTTGGCCCGGCACTTGTGATGTGGATGATAACTGGTGGTGGGATGAATTCACACATCACAAAGAAGTTTCTCGGAAAGTTTCTTTCTAGATTTTATCTCAGGATATTTCCTTTTTCACCGATTGCTTCAATGTGCTCAGGAATATCCCTTTGTTAGATTCCAGAAAATAGTGTTAGCAAGCTCCTATATGAAAAGAAAGGTGTAAATCTGTCAGATAAACTCACTCATCACAAAGCAGTTTCACAAAAAGCTTCTTTTTGGTTTTTATCTGTGAATATTTCCTTGTCACCATAGGCTGCAATGCGCTCAACAGTATCCTATTGCAGATTCCACAAAAACAGTGTTATCAAACTGCTCATTGAGAAGAACTGTGTAACTCTGTAAGATGAATTCCGACATTTCAAAGCTGTTTCTCATAACGTTTCCTTCTAGTTTTTATCTGAGGATATTTCCTTTCTCACTATAGCGTCAAGGCGCTCCAGAATTTCTCATTGCAGATTCCAAGAAAGCAGTGTTAGCAAACTGCTCCATGAAAAGAGTGGTGGAACTCCATGAAGAGAATTGACACATCAGAAGGAACTTTCTCAGAAAGCTTCTTTCTAGTTTTACCTGAGGATATTTCCTTTGTCATCTTAAGCTTCAATGCGATCCAAAATATTCCTTCTTTGAATCTGCAAAAACACTGCTATCAAACTGATCCATGAAAAGTATCGTGTAACACTGTGTGATGAATGAACACATCATAAAGTGGTTTCTCAGAAAACTTCTCTCTGGTTTTTATATGACGACATTGCATTTTTCACCATATGCTTCAAAGTGCTATGAATTATACCATTGCAGATCCCAAGAAAACAATGTTAGCAAACTGCTCAATGAAAAGAACAGTGTAACTCTGTGAGATGAATTCCCACACCACATAGAAGTTCCTTAGAAAGCTTGGTCTGGTTTTTATCTGGGGATATTTCCTTAGTCACCATAGGCTTCCATGCAATACAAAATATCCCTTCTCAGATTCCCTAAAAACAGTCCTAAAAAACTGACTCATGAATATAAAAGTGTAACTCTGTGAGATGAGTTCACAAGTCGGAAAGCAGTTTCTGAGAGACCTTCTTTCTAATTTTTCTCTGAGGATATTTCCTTTGTCACCATAAGCTTCTATGAGCTCCGTAATATACCATTGTGGATTCCAAGAAAACAGTGTTCACAAACTGCTCAACGAAAAGAACAGTGTAACTTCGTGAGATGAATTCACAAATCACAAAGCAGTTTCTCAGAAAGTTCTTTTTGGTTTTTATCTGAGGATATTTTGTCACCATAGGCTACAATGCGATCCAAAATATTTCTTCTCTGCTTCCCCAAAAACCGTGCTACCAAACTGATCCATGAAAAGAACCGTGTAGCTCTTTGAGCAGAATTAACACATCACAGGGTAGCTTCTCAGAAAGCTTACTTTCCAGTTTTTGTATGAGTATATTTCCTTTGTCACCATAAGGTTCAATGTGCTTCAAAATATCCCATTATGGATTCCAAGAAAAGAGTATTAGCAAACTGTTCAATGAAAAGAACAGTGTAACTCTGTGAGATGAATTCACCCATCACAAAGCAGTTCCTCTGAAGGCTTCTTTTTGGTATTTAACGGGATATATCCTTTGTCACCATAGTCGCCAATGCGCTCCCAGACATCTTATTGCAGATTCAACAAAAACAGTGTTAGCAAACTGCTCTATGACAAGAATGGTGTAATTCATTGAGGTGAATTCACACATCACAAAGCAGTTTCTCAGAAAGCTTCTTCCTATTATTCAGCTGAGGATATTTCCTTTTCCTGTATAGGCCCTAATGTGCTCCCAAATATCCCTTTGAATATTCCACGAAAACTGTGTTAGCATACTTCTCCATGAAAAGGAAGTTATAAGTCTGTGAGATGAATTCACACATCACAAAAACTTTCTCAGAATGATTCTTTCTAGTTTTTATCTGAGGACAATTACTTTGACAGCATGGGCTTCAACCCAATTCAAAATGTCCCTTTTCACATTCCCCAAAAACAGTGCTAACAAACTTCTCCAATAAAAGAATCCTGTAACTCTGTGAGATGAATTCACAAATTAGAAAGCAGTCTCTCAGAAAGCTTCTTTCTAGTTTTTGTCAGAGGATATTTCCTTTGTCACCATAAGCTTCAATGTGATCTGAAATATCCCATTACAGATTCCAAGAAAACAATGTTAGCAAACTGCTCAATTAAAACAACAGTGTAACTCTGTGAGATAAATTGACACATCACAAAGCCACAAAGCAGTTTTTCAGAAAGCTTCTTCTTGGTTTTAATCTGATGATATTTCCTTTGTCACTATAGGCTTCAATGTTCTCCCAAATATCCTATTGCAGGTTTTATGAAAGTAGTGTTATCAAATTTCTCTATGAAAAGAATGGTGTAACTCTGTGAGATGAATTCACACATCACAAAGCCGTTTCTCCAAACAGATTGCCGTTTCTTGCATTACAGATGGCAAGAAAACAGTGTTAGCAAACTGCTCCTTGAAGAGAACAGTATAACACTATGAGATGAATACACATCACAAAGCAATTTATCAGAAAGATTCTTTATAGTTTTTATCTGAGAATATGTCCTTTTCCACCATATGACTCAATGCACTCCCAAATATCCCTTTGCAGTTTCCATGAAAAAATGTTAGGAAACTGCTCCATGAAAAGAAAGGTGTAGCACTTTGAGATGAATTCACACATCACAAAGCACTTTCTCAGAAAGCATTTTTTGGTTTTTATCTGAGAATATTTCCTTGGTCACCATAGGCTTCCATGCACTCCCAAATATCCTACTGACGATTCCACAAGAACTGTGTTATCAAACTGCCCAAGGAAAAGAACAATGTAAGTCTCTGAGATGAATTCACACATGACAAAGCAGTTTCTCAGAAAGATCCTTTCTAGTTTTTATCTGAGGATATTTCCTTTGTCACCGTGAGCTTCAATGAGATACAAAATATCCCTTCTCAGATTCCCCAAAAAGAGTGCCACCAAACTACTCCATGAAAAGGATCGTGTATCTCTGTGAGATGAACTCACACATCACAAAGCAATTTCACAGAATGCTTCTTTTTGGTTTTTGTCCGAGGATATTTCGTTTGTCACCATAGGCTTCAATGTACTCCAAAATATCCTATTGCAGATTCCACGAAAACAGTGTTAGCAAAATGCTCCATGAAAAGAGTTGTGTGACTCTGTGAGATGAATTCACACGTCCTAAAGCACTTTCTCAGAAAGCTTATTTGAAGTTATTATGTGAAGATATTTCCTTTTTCACCATAGGTCTCAACCCACTCCAAAATATCACTTTGTAGATTCCACGAATACAGTGTTAGCAAACTACTCCATGAAAAGAAAGTTGTTACTCTGTGAAATGAATACAAGTATCCAAAGAAGTTTCTCAGAAAGCTTCTTTCTAGTTATTATTTGAGAATATTTCCTGTTTCACCATAGGCCTCAATGCGCTCACAAATAAGCCTTTGTAGATTCCATGAAAACCATGTCATCAAACCTCTCCATGAAAAGAAAGGTCTACCTCTGTGTGATGAATTCCTACATCACAATTAACTTTCTCAGAAAGTTTTTTCCAAGTTTTATATGATGATATTTCCTTTGTCACCATACGCTTCAATGCAATCCAACGTATCCCTTCTCAGATTCCCGCAAAACAGTGCTACCAAACTGATCCATGAAAAGAATCGTGTAACTCTGTGAGATGAATTAACACATCACAAAATAGTTTCTCAGAAAGCTTCTTTCTTGTTTTTATATGAGGGTATTTCCTTTGTCACCATAAGCTTAAAATGCATTTGGAAATATCCCGTTGCAGATTCCAAGAGAACAGTGTTAGCAAAATGATCAGTGAAAATAGCAGTGCAATTCTGTGAGATGAATTCACACATCACAAATAATTTTCTTAGAAAACTTCTTTCTAGTTTTTGCTGAGGATATTTCCTTTGTCACCAGAAGCGTCAATTTCCTCTGACATATCCCATTGCAGATTCCAAGAACACAGTGTTAGCAAACTGCTCAATGGAAAAAACAGTGTTTCTTTGTGATATGAATTCACACATCACAAAGCAGTTTCTCAGAAAGATTCCTCTCGGTTTTTATCTGAGTATACTTCCTTTGTCACTGTAGGCTTCAATGTGTTCCCAAATATCCTATTGCAGATTCAATGAAAACAGTATTATCAAACTGCTCAATGAAAAGAACAGTGTAACACTGTAAGATGAATCAAACATCACAAAGCAGTTTCTCAGAATGTTTCTTTCTAGTTTTTTTCTGAGGATATTTCCTTTTTTAGTATAGGCCTCACTGCATTTGGAAATGTCCCTTTGCAGATTCCACAATAAACGTGTTGGCAAACTGCTCCCTGAAAAGAAAGGTGTAACTCTGTGAGATGAATTCACATATCACAATGAAATATCTCAGAAAGTTTCTTTCTAGTTTTAATCTGTGAATATTTCCTTTGTCACGTTAGCCTTCATTGCAATCGAAAATAACCCTTCTCAGATTCCCCCAAAACAGTGCTACAAACTGATCCATGAAAAAAATGACGCAACTCTCAGATGAATTTATACATCACAAAGCGATTTCTCAGAAATCTTCTTTCTAGTTTTAGTCATATGATATTTCTTTTGTCACCAAAGGCTTCAATGTGATCCCAAATTTCTCTTCTCAGGTCTCCCAAAAACAGTGCTACCAAACTGTGCCATGAAAATAAAGATGTAACTTTGGGAGATGAATTCACACATCACTACGCAGTTTCATGGAAAGCTTCTTTTTATTTTCTGATGCTATTTCTTTTGTCACCAAAGGCTTCAATGCACTCCGAAATATCCTATTGCAGATTCCACGAAAACAGTGTTAGCAAACTGCTCCATGAAAAGTGTGGTGTAACTCTATAAGATGAATTCACACATCACAAAGTAGTTTCTCAGAAAGCTTTCTTCTAGTTTTTATCTGAGGATATTTCCTTTTTCACCATAGGTCTCAACTCGGTACAAAATATCATTTTGTAGATTCAATGAAAACAGTGTTAACAAACAGCTCCGTGAAAAGAAAGGTGTTACTCTATGAGATGAATACACACATCACAAAGAAGTTTCTCAGAAAGTTTCTTGCTAGTTTTTATCTGATTATATTTCCATTGTCACCCTAGGCTTTAAGGCCATCCACAATATTCCTTCTCAGATTCCCCCAAAACAGTGCTACCACAGTGTTCCATGAAAAGAATGGTGTAACTCTATGAGATGAATTCACACATCAGGAAGCTGTTTCTCAGACCGCTTCTTCCTATATTGTAACTGAGCATATTTTCCCGTCTTTTACCATATTTCTCAATTTGCTCTCCTGGATTTCATATTTCTATCCATGAACAGAACTTTCACGAAAAAAGTGTTAGCAACCTTCTCAATGAAGATAACTCGGTAACTCTCTGAGGTGAATTCACACATCACAATGCAGTTTCACAGAAAGCTTCTTTTAGATTTTTATCTGAGGATATTTCCTCTTTCACCATAGGTCTCAATGTGCTCCCAAATAACCCTTGGAAGATATCACGAAAACAGTTTGAGCAAACAGCTCCAGAAAATAAAGGTGAACTATTTCTGTGACTAGCACCTCTTTGTCTATGATTAATACAATCACAAAGCACTTTCTTCAGCAACCTTTCTATTTTTGAGATATTCCTTATGTAACTATAGGCTTCATGTGAATTAAATATCCCTTCTCAGATTCCTCAAAAGTGCTTCCAAACTTGTCATGAAAGAATTGTGTACCTGTGAGGGAGAATTAAACATCACCCAAGAGACTCAGGTCTCAGAGTTTCTTCCATTCTTTCCGAGGTATTTCCTTTTCTCCCTAGGCTTCAATGTTCTCTCAATTACCTTCTCAGACAGCACAAAAACAGTGATACCAAAGTGCTCAATAACAGAAACATTTAGCTCTGTGAGATGAATGCACACATCACAAAGGAGATTCTCAGAAGGCTTCTCTCGAGTTTTTAACCTGAAAATATTTCCTTTCTCACCACTGGACTCTGTGCACTCCTGAATATCCCTTTGCAGACTCCACATAAACAGTGTTACCAAACTGCTCAATGAATAGAAAGGTGTAACTCTGTGAGATGAATTCACCCGTTACAAAGCAGTTTCTCAGAACATTTCTTCTAGTTTAAATCAGGATATTTCCTTTTTCACCATAGGCTTCAATGTGCTCAGAAATATCTCCTCTCAGATACCTCAAAACAGTGATACCGAACTTCTCAATCAACAAAAAGGTTAAATTCTATGACATGAATACACATCATTACATAACCGTTTTTCTGAAAATCTCTCAGTTTTTCTGAATATTGTACTTTTTCATCATAGGCCTCTAGAGCTCCCAAATATCCCTTGCAGATTCCTTAAAAACAGTGCTAGGAAACTGCTCAAATTAAAACAATGGTTGTAAATAATCTGTGTGAATCACTCACTCACAAAAAATTTTCAGAAAGCTTCTTTAGTGTTTACTCGGCTTATTCCTTTTCCACCGTCGATTTCCATGCGCTCCCAAATATCCCTTCTCAGACACCACAAAAACAGTGCTTCCAAACTGATCCATGAAAAGAATCCTGTAACACTGTGAGATGAAATAACTACACCGCAAAGCAGATTCTCAGAAAGCTTCTTTCTAGTTTTTATATGAGTATATTTCCTTTGTTACCATCACCTTCAATGCACTTTGAAATATCCCATTGCAGATTCCACGAAAACAGTGTCACCAAACTGCTTCATGAAAATAACAGTGTAAGTCTGCAAGATGAATTAACACATCACAAAGTGGTTTCTCAGAAAGCTTCTTTTTGGCTTTTTGTCTGAGGGTATTTCCCTTGACACCATAGGCTTCAATGTGCTCAAAAATATCCTATTGCAGATTCCAGGAGAACAGTGTTAGCAAACTGCATCATGAAAAGAACCGTGTAACTCTGTAAGATGAATTCACACATTACAAAGAAGTTTCTTAGGAAGCTTCTTTCTAGTTTTTATCTGAGGATATTTGCTCTATTCACCTAGGCTTCAATGCAATCCAAAATATCCTTTCACAGATACCAAACAAACAGTACTACCAAACTGCTCCATGAAAGGATTAGTGTAACACTGTGAGATGAATTTACACATCCCAACGCTGTTTCTCAGAAAGCTTTTTTCTAGTTCTCATTTGAGGATATTTCCATTTCACCATTTTCCTCAATGCGCTCCTGAATATCCAATTGCTGATTAAACGAAAAAATTGTTAACAAATTTCACAGTGAAAAGAAGTTTGTAAATCTGTGAGATGTTTTCACACATCAAAAGCACTTTCACAGTAAGGTTCTATTTGGTTTTTACTTGAGGATATTTCCTTTGTCAACATAGATTCAAAGTGCTCCCAAGTATACTATTGCAGATACCATGAAAACAGTGATAGCAAACTGCTGAATGAAAAGAACAAGATAACTCTGTTAGATGAATTCACATATTACAAAGCAGTTTCTCAGAAAGTTTCTTTCTAGTTTTTATCTGAGGATATTTCCTTATTCACTATAGATCTCAATGCACTCCCAAATATTCCTTTGCAGATTCCATGAAAACAGTGTTAGCAAACTGCTCCATGAAAAGAAAGGTGTAAATCTGTGAGATGAATTCACACATCACAAACAGCTTCCTTAGAAAGCTTCTCTCCAGTTTTTACCTGAGGATATTTCCTTTTTTGCTACTGGACTCTGCGCTCCCAAAAATCCCTTTGCAGATTCCACAAAAACACTGTTTACCAAACAGCTCATGATAAGAAAGGGGTGACACTTGTCCTTGGTTTAATACACATAATAAGAAGTTCTAGGAAGCTCTTGCTAGTTTTACTGAGGATATTTCCTTGTCAAAAAATGCTCCATTCCTCCAAAATATCAGATTGCATATTTACAGAAAACCATGTAAGTAACTGCTCAATGCAAAGAACAGTGTAACTGTGAGATGAATTCACCCATAAAGCAAGTCTCAGAAAGTTCTTTCTAATTTTTATCTGGGGTATTTCCTTTTTCTATTTAGACCTCTAGGCACTCCTAAATCCCTTGCAGTTTCCAGGAAAATAGTGTTTAAAAACTTCTCCTCAAAAGCAAGGTGTAACTCTTTGAGATGAATTCACACATCATGAAGAAGTTTTGAGAAAGCTTCTTTCTAGTTTTAATGAACTGGATATTCTCTTTGTCACCAGAGGCTCAATGCACTCCAAAAATATACCTTCTAAGTTCCCCAAAAACGTGCTTCCAAGTGCCTCAAGAAAAAAAAGGTGTAACTCTGTGAGATGAATTTACAACAGAAGCAGTTTCTCAAAAAGCTTCTTCTAGTTTTTCTGAGCGTGATATCCTTTGTCAATATACTTCAAGCACTCTGAACATCCCAATGTGGATTCCAAGAAAACGGTGGTTAGCAAACTCCTCAATGAAAGAACGGTTGTAAACTCTATGAGATGATTCACACATCACAAAGAACTTTCTCAGAAATCTGCTTTCTAGTTTTTATCTGAGGATATTTTCTTTGTCACCATATGCTTCAGTGTGATCCAAAATCTCCCTTCTGAGATACCCCAAAAGTAGTGCTAACAAACTACTCCATGAGAGGTGAGGTGTAACCCTGTGAGATGAACTCACAAATTAAAAAGCAGTTTCTCAGAAAAATAATTTTTGGTTTTTATCTGAGGACATGTCCTTTGTTGCCATATGCTTCCATGGACTCACAAATATCCTATTGCATATTCCATGGAAACAGTGTTATCAAACAGATCAATGAAAAGAACGGTGCAACTGTGTGGTGAGGTGAATTCCCATATCACAAAGAAGTTTCTCATAAAGATTTTTTCTAGTATTTATTAGAGGATAATTAGTTTTTCACTATAGGCCTCAATGTGCTCTGAAATATCCCTTTGCACATTCCATGAAAACAGTGTTATCAAACAGCTCCATGAAAAAAACGTGTAACTCTGTGAGATGAACTCACACAGCACAAAGAACTTTCTCAGAAAGCTTCCTTCTAGTGTTTATCTGAGGATATTTACTTTGTCACCACAGACTTCAATTCGATCCAAAATATCCCTTCTCAGATTCTGCAAAAACAGAGCTATCAAACTGCTCCAAGAAAGAAATTGTGTAACACTGTGAGATTACATCAGAAAGCGTTTCCTCAGAAAGCTTCTTCTAGTTTTTATATGAGAATGTTTCCTTTGTCACCAAAAAGCTTCAATGTGCCCTGAAATATCCCTTTGCAGATTCCACGAAAACAGTGTTCCCAAACTGCTCAATCAGAAGTACTGTGTAACTCGTTGAGATGAATTAACACATCTGAAGCCATTTCTCAGAAAGCTTCTTTCTAGTGGTTATGTGAGGATACTTGCTTTTTCACCATAGGCCTCAATGAGCTCTCAAATATCCCTTTTCAGATTCCACAAAAATAGTGGTAGCAAACTGCAATATTGAAGGAAAGTTGTAACTCTGTGAAGTGAATTCACATTTCACAAAGAAGTTTCTCAGTAGCTTCTCTCTAGTTTTTATCTGAGTGTATATCCTTTGTCATCATAAGCTTCAAAGTCATCCAAAATATCCCTTCTCAGATTCCCCCAAAACAGTGTTGCCAAACTGCTCCATGAAAAGAAAGGTGTACCTCTGTGAGATGAATTCAAAAATCACATAGCAGATTCTTAGGAAGTTTCTTTCTACCTTTTTTCTGAGGATATTTCCTTTGTCACCTTAAGCTTCAATGCACTCTGAAATATTCCATTGCAGATTCCAAGAAAACAGCATTAGCAAACTGCTCAATGAAAAGAACAGTGAAACCCTGTGAGATCAATTCGCACATCATAAAGCAGTCTCTCTGAAATCTTCCCTTTGGTTTTTGACTGAGGATATTTGCTTTTTCACCATAGGCTTCAAGGAGCTCCTAAATATGCTGTTGCAGTTTCCAGAAAGATGGTGTTATCAAACTGCTCAATGAAAAGAACCATGTACGTCTGTGCTATGAAGCCTTGGAGCACATTGAAGTTTATGGTGACAAAGGGGATATCCTCAGATAAAAACTAGAAAGAAGTTTTCTGAGAAAGTCTTTGATGTGAATTCATCTCAGAGAGATAAAATATAAAAACTAGAAAGAAGATTTCTAGAAACAGCTTTGTGATGTGTGAATTCACCTCACAGAGTTACACCATTCTTTCTATGGATCAAATTGGAAGCAGTGTTTTTGGGGAATCTGAGAAGGATATTTTGGATTGCACTGAAACCTATGGTGACAAAGGGAATATCCTCCAATAAAAACCAGAAAGAAGCTGTCTGAGAAACTTGTTTTTGATGTGTGAGTTCGTCTCACATAGTTTCTTTTCATGAAGCAGTTTGCTAAAACTCTTTTTGTGCAATCTCTAAAGGGATACTTGGGAGTCCATTGGGTCCTATGGTGAAAAAGCAAATATCCTCACATAAAAACTAGAAAGAAGCTTTCTCAGAAACTGCTTTGTGATGTGTGAATTCATCTCACAGAGTTACAACTTTCTTTTCATTGAGCAGTTTGCTAACATTGTTTTCGTGGAATTTGCAAAGGGATATTTGGGAGCACATTGAGGCCTATAGTGAAAAAGAAAATTTCCTCAGATAAAAACGAGAAAGAAGCTTTCTGAGAAACTGCTTTCTGATGTGTGATTTCATCTCACAGAGTTATACCATTCTGTTCACTGAGCTGTTAGATAATACTGTTTTCATGGAACCTGCAATAGGATATTTGGGTGCACATTGAAACCTATGTTGACAAAGGAAATATCCTCAGATAAAAGCCAAAAAGAAGTTCTCTGAGAAACTGCTTAAGGGATGTGTGAATTCATCACACAGTGTTACACTGTTCTTTTCATTGAGCAGATTGCTAATACTGTTTTCTGGAATCCACAATGGGATATTTCGGATCGAATTGAAGCTTATGTTGATATACGAAATATCCTCAGATTTAAACTAGAAAGACACTTTCTGAGAAACTGCTTTGTGATGTGTGAATTCATCTCACAGAGTTACACCTCTCTTTTCATGGAGCATTTTGCTGACACTGTTTTCATTGAATCAGCAGTGAGGCCTACTGTGAAAAAGGAAATATCTTCATATAGAAACCAGAAAGAAGCATTTGGAGAAACCACTTTGTGATATGTTAATTCATCTCACAGAGTTCGATGATTCTTTTCATGGATCAGTTTTGGTAGCACTGTCTTTGTGATGTTTTAGAAAGGATATTTGGGAGGGCATGGATGCCGATTGTGGCAAAATAGATATCCTTAGAAAAAAACTAGAAAGAAGCCTTCTGAGAAATTTCCTTGTGATGAATTAATTCATCACACCAAGATACACCTTTTCTTTCAATGAGCAGTTGGGTAGCCCTGTTTTTGTGGAATCAGCAAAGGTATATTCGGGAGCACCTAGAGGCCTGTGGTGAAAAAGGAAACAACTTCAGATAAAAAACTGAGAGATGCTTTTTGTGAACGATTTTGTGATGTGTGTTTCATCTCATAGAGCTTGAACTTTTTTTTTGATTGAGCAGTTTGGCATCACTGTTTTTGTTTTTGAAAGAAGACATTTGGGAGCCATTGAGCCTATGGTGAAAAAGGAAATATCCTCAGATTTAACTAAAAGAGCTTTCTGAGAAATTGCTTTTGATGGGTGAATTTGTCTCACAGAGTTACACCTTTCTTTTCATTGAGAAGTTTGGTAAAACTGTTTTTCTGGAATCTGCAAAGGGATATTCGGAGCCCTTAGAGTCCAATGCAAAAAAGGAAATATCCTCAGATAAAAACTAGGAAGAAGCTTTCTGAGAAATTCCTTTGTGAGGTATGCATTCAACTCATAGAGGTAAATGTTTCTTTTCAGGCAGAACTTTGCAATCACTGTTTTTGTGGTGTCTGAAAAGGGATATTTGGGAGTGCTTTGGGGTGGAACAGGGAATATCCTCAGATAAAAACAAGCAAGAAACTTTCTGAGAACATTTTGTGATGTGTTAATTCACCTCATAGAGTTACACGATTCTTTTCATGGATCAGTTTTGTAGCAGTGTTTTTGGGGAATCTGAGAAGGGATATTTTGGATCACATTGAAGCTTTGTGACAAGGAAATATCCTCTGAAAAAACTTGGAAGACGCTTCCTGAGAAACTGCTTTGTGATGTCTACTTCATCACACTGAGTAACACCTTTCTTTTGATGGAGCAGTTTGCTAACACTGTTTGTTTTTTAATCTTCAATGGAATATTCAGAGTGCATTGCAGTTATGTTGACAAAGGATATATACTCACACAAAAACTAGAAAGAAACTTTCTGACAAACTTCTTTTTGATTTGTGAATTCATCTCACAGAGATACACCTTTCTTTTCATGGAGCAGTTTGGTAGCACTGTTTCTGGGGAATCCGAGAAGGGATATTTGGATTGCATTGAAGCCTATGGTGACAAAGGAAATATCCTCAGATAAAAACTAGAAAGGATCTTTCTGAGAAACTGCTTTGTGACATGTGAATTCATCTCACAGAGTTATACCTTTATTTTCATTGAGAAATCTGCTAACAATTTTTTCGTGGAATCTGCAATGGAATAACCATGAGAGCATTGATAAATATGGTGAAAAAGGAAATGTCCTAAGATAAACGCTAGAAAGAAGATTTCTGAGAAACAGCTTGTGTGAAGGTCACCTCACAGAGTTATCCCTTCTTCATGGAGGAGTTTGGAACGTTTTGGGGCATGAGATAGGGATATTTAAGACTCATGAAGCCTATCGTAACAATGGGGTATCCTACGATTAAAAACTAGAAAGAAGCTCTGAGAAAAGTTCTCTGGATGTGCGATTTCACCACAGGTCACAATCTTTCTTTCATGGAGCAGTTTGTTAACACTGTTTTTGTGGAACCTACAAAAGGATATCTGTGAGTGAGATGAAGCCTATGGTGAAAAAGGAAATATTCACAGAAAAAAACTAGAAAGTCTTTCTGAGAAACTGCTTTGTGATGCGTAAATTCATCTCACACAAATACACCATTCTTTCTTGACCATTGATAACTCTGTCTTCGTGGAAACTACAATAGGATATTTAGGAGCACATTGAAGCCAATGGTTACAGAGGATATATCCTCAGATAAAAGCCAAAGAGAAGCCTTCTGAGAAACTGCTTTGTGAGGTTTGAATTCATCTCACAGAGTTACACGTTTCGTATCATGGAGCAGTGTGCTAATGCTGTTTTCATGGAATTTCCAAAGGGATATTTGGGAGTGCATTGAGGCTCATGGTGGAAAGGAAATATCCTCAGATATAAACTAGAAAGAGGCTTTCTGAGATGAATTCACACACCACAAAGAACTTTCTCAGAAACCCACTATCCAGTTCACCTGATGATATTTCCTTTGTCACCATACACTTCAATGCAATCCAAAATATCCTGAGATACCCCAAAAACCGTGCTACCAAACTGCTCCATGAAAAGGATCGTGTAACTCGGTGAGTTAAATTAACACATCACAAAGCGGTTTCTCAGAAAGCTTATTTATGGTTTTTATATGAGAGTATTTCATTGTCAGCATAAGCTTCAAAGCACTCCGAAATATCCGATTACAGACTCCAAGAAGACAATGTTAGCAAACTGATCAGTGGAAAGAACAGTGTGACACTGTGAGATGAATTCGCAAAACACAAAGCAGTTTGTCAGAAAGTTCTTTTTGATTTTTATTGTAGGATATTTCTTTTGTCACCATAGGCTTCAATGAGATCCAAAATATCCCTTCTCAGATTCCCCAAAAACAGTGCTACCAAACTGATCCATGAAAAGACCCATGTAACTCTCTGAGATGAAATAACGCATCACAAAATGGTTTCTCAGAAATGTTCTTTCTAGTTTTCATATGAGAGTATTTCCTTTCTCACCATAAACTTAAAATGCGCTCCAAAATATCCCATTGAAGATTCCAAGAAAACAGTGTCAGCAAACTGCTCAATGAAAAGAACAGTGTAACTCTGTGAGATGAATTCACACATCACCAAGAATTTTCTTAGAAAACTTCCTTCTAGTTTTATCTGAGGACATTTCCTTGTCACCAAGGCTTTCAATGTGACTAAAAATATTCTTCTCAGATTCGCCAAAAACCATGCATCAAAACTGCTCCATGAAAAGTAAGGTGTAATTCTGTGAGATGAGTTCAGAATCATGAAAGCATTCCAGACGCTTATTCTAGTTTTTGTCTGATGATATTTCCTTTGTCACTGTAGGCTTCAATGCCACTCCAAAATATCCCATTACAGATTCCAAGAAAAGTGTTAGCAATGAAAAAACAGTGTAACTCTGTGAGATGAATTCACACATCACAAGGCAGTTTCTCAGAAAGCTTCTTTCTAGTTTTTATCTGAGGATATTCTCTTTTTCAATATAGGCCTCACTGTGCTCCCAAATATTCCTTTGCATATTCCATGAAAACAGTGTTAGAAAACTACTCCACAAAAAGAGTGGTGTAACTCTGTGAGGTGAATTCACACATCACAAAGCCGTTTCTCATAAAGCTTATTTTAGTTTTTATCTGAGAATATTTCCTTTGTCACCATAAGCTTCAATGCAAACGAAAATATCCCGTCTCATATACCCAAAAAGTGCTACCAAACTGATCCATCAAGGGAATCATGTACCTCTGTTAGAAAATTTGACAACACAAAGAAGTTTCTCAGAAAGCATCTTTCTAGTTTTTGTCTGAGGATATTTCCTTTGTCACCATAAGGTTCAGTGTACTCTGAAATATCCCATTGCAGATTCCAATAAAAAAGTGTTAGCAAACTTCTCAAGGAAAAGAACAGTGTAAATCTGTGAGATGAATTCACACATCACAAAGCAGTTTCTCAGAAAGTTTTTTTTTGTTTTTTATCTGAGGATATTTCCTTTGTCACGATAACCTTCAACATGCTCCCAAATTTCCTAATGCAGATTCCATGAAAAAAGTGTTATCAAACAACTCAATGAACTAAACTTTAACTCTCTGTAGATGAAATTCACACACAACACACGGAAACTTTTCTCAGAATGTTCTTTTCTTTTTCTTGTTTTTATCTGAGGATATTTACTTTGTCACCAAAGGCTTCAGTGTGATAAAAATATCCTCTCTCAGATTCCCCAATAAAGGTGATCACAAACTGCTCCATGAAAAGAATCTTGTAAATCTGTGTAGATGAATTACCGATTCAAAAAAGCGTTTATCTTAAGTTTTCTTTTCTTTTGTCTGAGGATATTTCATCGTCTCCCTAAGCTTTAATCCACTGTGAAATAAACCATTGCAGATTCCATGACAACAGTGTTAGCCAACTGCTCAGTGAAAAGAAAAGTGTAACTCTATGAGATGAATTGACACAGCACAAAGGAGTTTCTCAGGAAGCTCCTTTAGAGTTTTTATCTGATGATATTTCCTTTATCACCATAGGCCTCATTGCACTCCCAAATGTCCCTTCGTAGATTACACGAAACAGTGTTAGCAAACTGCCCCAATGAAAAGAAAGGTGCAACTCTGTGTATGAATCACACATCACAAAGCAGTTTCTCAGGGGGGGACAAAAACTTAAACTTTCTCTTTTCCTAAACGGGGGGTTTGTTTTTTTTATCTAAGGATATTCCTTTGTCACCATTGACTTCAATGAGTTCAAAAATATCCTGCCTCAGATTCCCCAAAAACAGTGCTAGCAAACTAATCCATGAAGGGAATCATGTAACCCAGTGAGATGAATTTAGAAATCACAAAGCGGTTTCTCAGAAAGATTCTAGCTAGGTTTGGATCAGGAGATGCCATGGGGCTTACCATATCTAGAAGCTTCCACGCACTCTCGAAAAATATCCCTTTACATGATTCCAAAAAAAAACAGTTGTTAGCAAACTGCCTCACTGTAAAGAACAGTGTATCTCTGCGAGATGACATTTTCACACATCAGAATTAGTCTCTCCGAAAGCTTCTTTCTAGTTTTTATTCTGCGGGGGATATTTCTTTTGTCTCTCTACGCGTTCCTGCGCTCCAAAATACAGATTGCAGATTCAAGACACCAGTGGTGTAAGCAAAACTTCCCAAAGCAAAGGAAACAGTGTAACTCGGTGGCGAGTGGATTCACACATCACCAAAGCGGGTTCTCAGAAGGCTTGTGGGTAGGGGTAGAGGGGCGGATGATGTCTCCTGTGCCCTTCCACCCCACCTCTTAGTTACTCTGCTACCCACCTTAACATGCGCTACCCCCTGTGGAATGGGCCCAGTA
>NW_022142181.1:0-34863 GCF_007565055.1 Rhinopithecus roxellana | reverse complement strand
GGATAATTCATTTTCACCCCTAGCGATCCAAATATCCCTCTTCAGATCCCCAAAAACAGTGCGCCCAAACTGACTCCATGAGAAGAATCTTGTAACTCTATGAGATAATTCAAACCAAAAGCAGATTCTCAGAAATCTTCTTTCTAGTTTTTATCTGAGGATATTTCTTTTCACATAGTCCTCAATGCGCTCATAATATCCTTTGCAGATTCCATGAAAATGATGTTAGAAAACTGCTAAATGTAAGAAGGGTGTAAATCTGTGAAATGAATTCACACATCACAAAGCAGTTTCTCAGAAAGATTCTTTTTGGGTCTAACTGAGGAAATTTCCTTTCTCAGGCTAGGCTTCAATGTGCTCCAAAATATCCTACTGCAGGTACCACAGAAACAATGTTAGCAAACTGCTCCAAGAAAAGAATCGTGTAACTATGTGAGATGAATTCAACCATCACAAAGCAGTTTCGCAGAAACCTTCTTTCTATTTTTTATCTGAGGATATTTCCTTTGTCACTGTAGTCTTCAATGCAACTCAAAATATTCCTTCTCAGATTCCCCAAAAACAGTACTACCAAACTGCTCCATGAACGGAGTGGTGTAACTCTGTGTGATGAATTCACACATCACAAAGCAGTTTCTCAGAAAGCTTCTTTCTAGTTTTTATCTGAGGATATTTCTTTTTCCTCCATATTCCTCAGTGTGCTCCGGAATATCCCATTGCAGATTCCATGACAAATTTGTTAGTGAACTTCTCAATGAAAAGATTTTGTAACTCTGTCAGATGAATTCACATGTCACAAAGTAGTTTCTCAGAAAGTTTTCTTCTAGTTTTTATCTGAATATATTTCCTTTTTCACCATAGGACTCAACTCGATCCAAAATATCCCTTTGGAGATTCCATGACAATCGTGTTAGAAAGCTGCTCCAAGAAAAAAAAAAGGTGTTATTCTGTGAGATGAATATATCCATCACAAAGAAGTTTCTCAGAAACATTATTTCTAATTATCATCTGAGGATATTTCCTTTGTCACCATAGGCTTCAACGCAAAGCAGAATATCTCTTCTCAGATTCCCCAAAAACAGTGCTACCAAACTGCTCCATGGAAAGAATGGTGTAACTCTGTGAGATGAATTGACACGTCATAAAGCAGGTTCACAGAGTGCTTCTTTCTAGTTTTTATCTGTTTAAATATCCTTTTTCACCATATTACTCAATATGCTCCAGAATATCCCATTGCAGTTTCCGTGATAAAAGTGTTAGCAAACTTCTCAATGAAAAGAACAGTGTAACTCTGTTAGATGAATTCACACATCACAAAGCAATTTCACAGAAGGGTTCTTTTGGTTTTTATCTTAGGATAAAAATTTTGTCACCATTGGCTTCATTGTGCTCCAAAATATCCTATAGTAGATTCCATGAAAACAGTGTTATCGAACTGCTCAATGAAAAGAACAGTGTAACTCTGTAAGATAAATTCACGCATCACAAAGTGGTTTCTCAGAAAGCTTCTTTCAAGTTTCTGTCGGAGTATATTTCCTTTTTCAACATATGCCTCAGTGTGCTCCCAAAAATTCATTTGCAAATTAATCGAAAACACTGTTAGCAAACTGCTCCATGAAAAGAAAAGTGTAACTCTGAGATGAATTCAGACATCACAAAAACTTTCTCAGAAAGCCTCTGTCTAGTTTTTATCTGAGGATATTTCCTGTGTCACCATAGGAATCAATGCGATCAATAATATTGCTTCTCAGATTCCCCAAAAACAGTTCAATCAAACTGATCCATGAAAAGAATGGTGTATCTCTGTGAGAATAATTCACACATTACAAAGCTGTTTCTAAGAAAGCTTCTTTCTAGTTGTTATCTGAGGATATTTACTTTTTCCCCATATTCCCCAATGCACTACCGAATATCCCTTTGCAGATTCTACGAAAAAAGTATTAGCAAACTTATCAATGAAAAGAACATTGTAACTCTGTGAGATGAATTGAAAATTGACACATCACAAAGCAGTTTTGCAGAAAGCTTATTTTGGTTTTTACCTGTGGATATTTCCTTTGTCATTGCAAGCTTCAAAGCACTCCCAAATATCCTATTGCAGATTCCATGAAAACAGTGTTATCAAATTGCTCAATGAAAAGAGTGGTGTAATCTGTCAGATGAACTCACACATCAAAAAGCAATGTCTCAGAAATTCTTCTTCCTAATTTTTATCTGATGATATTTCCTTTTTCACTATAGGCCAAAAAGTGTTCCCAAATACCCCTTTGCAGATTGCATGACAACAGTGTTAGCAAACTTCTCCACAAAAAGGCAGGTGTAGTCCTGTGGAGAGGAATGGACACTTCACAAAGAACTTTCTCAGACATCTTTTTTCTAGTTTTTGCCGAGGATGTTTCCTTTGTCTCCATAGGCTTCAATGTGATCCCAAATATCCATTCTGAGATTCCCCATAAACAGTACTATCAAACTGTTCCATGAAAAGAAACATGTAACTCTGTAAAATGAATTAATACATTCACAAATCCGTTTCTCAGAACACTTCCTTCTAGTTTTTACATGAGGATAATCCCTTTATCACCATAAGCTTCAATGCACTCCAAAATATCCCATTGTTGATTTCCAAGAAAACAGTGTTATCAAACTACTCAATGAAAAGAACGGTGTAACTCGGGGAGATAAAATCACATATCACAAAGCAGTTTTTCAGAAAGTTTCATTCTAGCTTTTATCTGAGGATATTTCCTTTGTCACCATAGGCTTCAATGCCGTTTAAAATGTCCCTTCTCTGATTCCCAAAAAACAGTGCTACCAAATTGATCCATGAAAAGAATAGTGTATCTCTGTAAGATGAATTCGCTTATCACAAAACTGTTTCTCATAATGTTTCTTTCTAGTTTTTATCTGAGGATATTTTCTATTACCCCATATTCTTCAATGTGCTTCCGAATATCCCTTGGCAGACCCCACGAAAAAAAGTGTTAGCAAACTTCTCAGTGAAAACAAGGGTGTAACTCTGTGAGATACATTCACACATCACAAAGCAGTTTGACAGAAAGCTTCCTTTTGTTTTTTGTCAGAGGTTATTTCCTTTGTCACCATTGGTTTCAATGCACTCCCAAATACCTATTGCAGCATTCCACAAAAACTGTGTTAGAAAATACTCCAAGAATAGAATCATGTAACTCTCTGATGTGAATACACACGTGACAAAACAGTTTCTCAGAAAGCTTCCTTCTAGATTTTGTCTGAGGATAATTTCTTTGTCACCGTTTTCCTCAATGCTCTTATGAGTATCCCTTTCCAGATTCCACGAAAACAGTACTAACAACCTGCTTCATGTAAAGGAACATGTAATTCTGTGACATGAATTAGGCAATCACAAAGCACTTTCTATGAAAGCTTCTTTCTATTTTTTGTCTAAGGACACTTTATTTTTCACCATAGGCCTCAATGTGCTCATGAATAGCCCATTGCAGATTTCACACAAAAAATATTAGCAAACGTCTCAATGAAGAGAATGGTGTAACTCTGTGAGATGAATTCACACATAATAACGCAGTTTTTCAGAAAGCTTCTGTTTAGTTTTTGTCTGAGGATACTTGCGTTTTCACCACAGGCATCAAATCACTCACAAAAATCCCTTTGCAGATTCCATGAAAGCAGTGTTAGCAAAGTGCTCCTCGAAAAGAAAGGTGTAACTCTGTGAGATGAATCAACACAACACAAAGAAGTTTCTTAGAAAGCTTGTTTTTGGTTTTTAACTAAGGATATTTCCTTTATAGGCTTCAATGCGCTCTCAATTATCCTATTGCAGATTCCACCAAAACAGTGTTATCATACTGCTCAATGAAAAGAGTGGTAGGATATTTCCTTTATAACTATAGGCCTTAATGCGCTCCCAAATATCCCTTCACAGATTCAAAGAAAACAATGTTAGCAAACGGCTTCATTAATAGAAAAGTGTAAATCTGTGACATGAATTCAAACATCACAGATAATGTTCTCAGAAAGATTCTTTCTAGTTTTTAACTGAGGATATCTCCTTTGTTACCATAGGCTTTAATGTGATCAAAAATATCCCTTCTCAGATTCTCCAAAAACAGTGCTACCAACCTGATCCATGAAAAGAATCATGTAACTCTGTGAGATGAATTAACACATCACAAGGCAGTTTCTCAGACAGTTTCTTTCTAGTTTTTATATGACGATATTTCCTTTGTTACTATAAGCTTCAATGCACTCCAAAATATCCTATTGTAGACTCCAGGAAAACAGTGTTAGCAAACGGCTCAATGAAATGAACAGTATATATCTGTAAGATGAATTCACACATCACAAAGCAGGTTCTCAGAAAGCTTCCTTCTACTTTTTCATCTGAGGATATTTCCTTTTCCACCATAGGCCTCAATGTGCTCCCAATCATCCCTTTGCAGATTCCACGAAAACTATGTTAGCAATCTGCTCCATGAACAGAAACATTATACTCTGTGAGATGAATACACACACTACAAAGTAGTTTCTCAGAAAGCTTCTTTCTAGTTTCTATCTGAGGATATTTTCTTTGTCACCCTAGGATTCAATGCGATCCAAACTATCCCTTCTCAGATTCCCCAATAACAGTGTTACAAAACTGATTCATGAAAACCATCGTGTAACTATGTCAGATGAATTAACACATCCCAAAGCAATTTCTCAGAAAGACTCTTTCTAGTTTTCATATGAGGATATTTCCTTGTCACCATAAGCTTCAATGCTATCTGAAACATCCCATTGCAGATTCCAAGAAAACAGTGTTAGCAAACTGCTCAATGAAAAGTACAGTGTAATTCTAGGACATGAATTCACACATCAGAAAGCAGTTTCTCTGAAAGTTTCTTTCTAGTTTTTCTCTGAGGATATTTCCTTTTTCACATTAAGCTTCAATGCGCTCCCATATATGCCATTGTAGATTCCAAGAAAACAGTGTTAGCAAACTGCTCCATGAAAACAACAGTGAAACACGGTGCAGTGAATTCAAACATTATGAAGCTGATTCTCAGAAAGCTTCATTCTAGTTTTTGTATGAGGATATTTTCTTTTTCACTATCAGCCTCAATGCACTCCCAAATATCCATTTGCAGATTCCACAAAAACAGTTTTAGCAAACTTCTCTATGAAAAGAGAGGTGTAACTCTGAGATGAATTCACACATCACAAAGCAGTTTCCCAGAAAGTTTCTTTCTACTTTTTATCTGAGGATATTTCCTTTGTCACTATAGGCTTCAATGCGATCCAAAATATCCCTTGTCAGATTCCACAAAAACCGTGTTACCAAACTTATCCATGAAAAGAATCATATAACTCCATGAGATGAATTAACACTTCATAAAGCCATTTCTCAAAAAGCTTTTTTCTAGTTTTTATATGAGGATATTTCCTTTGTCACCATATACTTCAATGTGCTCCGAAATATCCCATTGCAGATTCCAAGAAAACTGTGTGAGCAAACTGCACAATGAAATGCACGGTGTAACTCTCTGAGATGAATTCACACATCACAAGGCAGTTTTGCAGAAAGGTTTTTCTAGTTTTGATCTGAGGATATTTCCTTTATCACCATAGGGCTCAATGCACTTCAAAATATCCCTTTTCAGGTTCCACAAAAACAGTGCTAGCAAACTGCTGCCATGAAAATGAAGATGTATATCTGTGTGATGAATTCACGCATCTCTAAACTTTCTCAGAAAGCTTCTTTCTAGTTTTTATCCGAGGTTTTTTCCTTTTATAACCATAGGCTTCAATGCGATCCATAATAACCGTTCTCAGATTCCTCAAAAACAGTGCTATCAAACTGATCCATGAAAAGAATCATGTAACTCTGTGAGATGAATTAACACATCATAAAGCAGATTCTCCGGAAGTATCTTTCTAATTTTTGTCTCAGAATATTTCCTTATTCACAATAAGTTTCAATGCAGTTCAAAATATCCCATTGCAGATTCCAAGAAAACAGTGTTAGCAAATTACTACAATGAAAACAACAGTGTAACTCTGTGCACTGAATTTCCACATCAGAAAACAGTTTCTCAGAAAGCTTCTTTTTGGTTTTTATCTGAGGATATTTCCTTTGTCACCACAGGCTTCAAAGCACTCCCAAATATCCTATTGCAGATTCCACGAAAATAGTGTTATCAAACTGCTCAATGAAAAGAATGGTGTAACCCTCTGAGACGAATTCACCATCAAAAAGCAGTTTCTCAGAAAGCTTCTTTCTAATTTTTATGTGAGGATATTTCCTTTTTCACTATAGGCCTCAATGCATCCCAAATATCCAGTTTGCAGATTCCATGAAAACACTATTAGCAAACTTGCTCCATGAAAGGAAAAGTGTAACTATGTGAGATGAATTCACACATCACAAAGAACTTGATCAGAAAGCTTCTTTCTAGTTATTTTCAGCCGATGTTTCCTTTGTCACCATAGGCTTCACTGTGATCCAAAATATCCCTTCTCAGATACCCCAAAAACAGTGCTAACAAAGTGATCCATTAAAAGGATCATGTAACTCTGGGAGATGAATTAACATATCCCAAAGCAGTTTCTCAGAAAGCTTCTTTCTAATTTGTATATAATGATATTTCATTTCTCACCATAAGCTTCAACGCACTCCAAAATATCCCATTCCAGATCCAAGAAAACAGTGTTAGCAAACTTCTCAATGAAAAGAACAGTGTAACTCTTTGAGGTGAATTGACACAACACAATGCAGTTTCTCAGAAAGGTTTTTTTGTTTTTTATCTGAGGGTATTTCCTTTCTCACCACAGGCTTCAATGCTCTCCCAAATATCCTATTGCAGATTCCATGAGAAAAGTGTTATCAAACTGCTCATTGAAAAGAACGATGTAGCTCTGTGTGGGGAATTCACACATCACAAAGCATTTTCTCAGACAGCTTCTCTCCCATTTTTTCTGACGCTATTTCCTTTTTGCTATAGGCCTCAATGCACTCTAAAATATCCTTTTGCAGATTACATGAAATCAGTGTTAGCAACTGAACCATAAAAAGAAAGGTATAACTCTGTGAGATGCATTCACACATCACAAAGCCATTTATCAGAAAACTTCTTTCCAGTTATTACCTGAGGATATTTCTTTAGTCACCATAGACTTCCATATGATCCAAAATATAGCTTCTCAGATTCCACAAACACTGTACTACCAAACTGATCCATGAAAAGTATCGTGTGACACTGTGAGATGAATTAGCACATCACAAAGCAGTTTCTCAGAAAGCTTCTTTCTAGTTTTTATATAAGGATATTTTCTTTGTCACCATAAGCTTCAATGCACTCTGAAATATCCCATTCCAGATTCCAAGAAAACAGTGTTAGCAAACTGCTGAATGAAAAGAACAGTGTAATTCTGTGAGATGATTTCACACATCACAAAGTCGTTTCTCAGAGTCTTTCTTCTGGTTTTTATCTGAAGATATTTCCGTTTTCACCATAGACTTCAATGCTCTCCCAAATATCCTATTGCAGATCCCACAAAAGCTGTGTTATCAAATTGCTCAATAAAAAGAATGGTGTAACAGTTTGCGATAAATTCACACATCACAAAGTAGTTTCTCAGAATGCTTCTTTTCAGTTTTTGTCTGAGGATATTTCTTTTCTCACTATAGGCCTGAATGTGCTCCCAAATATCCCTTTGAAGTTTCAACCCAAAAGAGTGATTACAAAACTGTTCCACAAAAAGAAAAGTGTATCTCTGTGAGATGAATTCACACATCACAAAGAACTCTCTCAGAACTCTTCCTTATAGTTTTTATATGAGGGTATTTCCTTAGTCACTAGAGGATTCAATGTGATCCAAAATATCCTTTCTAATATTCCCGTAAACAGTGCTACCAAACCGATCCTTGAAAAGAATCGTGTAACTCCGTGAGATGAGTTAACACATCACAACGTGGTTTCTCAGAACACTTCTTTTTGATTATTATCTGATTATATTTTCTTTGTCACAATAGGATTCAAAGCACTTCTGAATATCCTACTGGCACAATCCGCAAAAACAAAGTTATCAAACTGCTCAATGAGAGGAACTGTCTAACTCTGTGAGATGAATTCACGCATCACAGTGCACTTTCACAGAAAGCACAAAAAGTTTCTATCCAGTTTTTATATGAGGATATTTCCTTTTTCACCATAGGCTTCAATGCTCTCCCAAATATCCTATTGCAGATTCCACGAAAGCTGTGTTATCAAATTGTTCAATTAAAAGAATAGTATAACTGTTTGAGATAAATTCAAACATCACAAAGTAGTTTCTCAGAATGCTTCTTTCTAGTTTTTATCTGAGGATATTTCTTTTTTCACTATAAGCCTGAATGCACCCCCAAATATCCCTTTGAGGTTTCAACGAAAAGAGTGATACCAAACTGTTCCACAAAAAGAAAAGTGTATCTCTGTGAGATGAATTCACACATCACAAAAAAACTCTCTCAGAAAGCCTCCTATAGTTTTTATCTGAGGGTATTTGCCTTAGTCAACAGAGGCTTCAATGTGATCCAAAATATCCCTTCTAATATTCCCAAAAACAGTGCTACCAAACCGATCCTTGAAAAGAATCGTGTACTCCATGAGCTGAGTTAACGCATCACAAAGCAGTTTCTCAGAACACTTCTTTTTGATTATTATCTGATGATATTTTCTTTGTCACGATAGGATTCAAAGCACTCCTGAATATCCTATGGCACAATCCAGCGAAAACAGAGTTATCAAACTGCTCAATGAGAGGAACAGTCTAACTCTGTGAGATGAATTCACGCATCACAATGCACTTTCACAGAAAGTTTCTATATAGTTTTTATATGAGGATATTTCCTTTTTCAGCCATAGGCCTCATTGCACTCCTAAATGTCCCATTGCAGATTCCACGAAAACAGTGTCAGAAAACTGCTCCACGAAAAGAAAGGTGTAACTCTGAGTTGAATTCACACATCACAAAGAGCTTTGTCAAAAAGCTAGGTTCTAGTTTCTATCTGAGGATATTTCCTCTGTCACCAAAGGCTTCAATGTGATCCAAAATATCCTTTCTCAGTTCCTCAAAAAAAGTGCTTCCAAAATGATCCATGAAAAGAATTGTGTAACTGTGTGTAATGAATTAACACATCACAACGCAGTCTCTCAGACAGCTTCTTTCTAGTTTTAATCTGAGGATATTTCTCTGTCAAAATAGGCTTCAATGCGATCCAGAATATTCCTTCTCAGATTCCCCAAATACAGTGTTACCAACCTGCTACATGAAAAGAATCATGTAAACCTGTGAGATGAATTCACAAACCACAGAGCAATTTCTCAGAAAGCTTCTTTCTAGTTTTTATATGATGACATTTCATTTGTCACCGTAAGCTTCAATGTATTCTGAAATATCACATGGCAGATTCCAAGAAAACAGTGTTTGCAAACTACTCTCTGAAAAGAACAGTGTAACTCTGTGAAACGAACTCACACATCAAAAAGCAGTTTCTCAGAAAGCTTCTTTCTAGTTTTTATCTGAGGATAATTCCTTTTTAACCACAAGACTCAATGCACTTGCATGTATCCCTTTGCAGATTCCATGAAAACAGTGTTAGAAAACTTTTCCATGAAAAGAAAGGTGTAACTCTATGAGATGAATTCACACATCACAAAGAACCTTCTCAGATAGCTTCTTTCTAGTTATTATCTGAGAATACTTCCTTTGTCACCATAGGCTTCAAGGCAATCCAAAATATCCCTTCTCAGATTCCCCCAAAACAGTGCTTCCAAACTGCTACATGAAAAGAATTGTGTAACTATGTGAGATGAATTCACACATCACAAATTAGTTTCTCAGAATGCTTCTTTCTCACTTCTTTCATAGGATAGTTCCTTTGTCACCATAAGTTTCAATGTGCTCCAAAACATCCCATTGCAGATTCCAAGAAAAAAGTGTGAGCAAACTGCTCAATTAAAACAACAGTATAAGTCTGTGAGATGAGTTCACACATCATAAAGCAGTATATCAGAAAGCTTCTTTTGTTTTTTATCTGATTATACTTTCTTTGTCACAATTGGCTTCAATGTGCTCCCAAACATATTGCAGATTCCATGAAAACAGTGTTATCAAACTGCTCCATGAAAGAATGGTATAGCCCTGTGAGATGAATTCACATATCAAAAAGAATTTTCTCAGAAAAGATCATTCTAGTGTTAATCTGAGTATATTTCCTTTGTCACCATAGGCTTCAGTGTGATTCAAAGTATCCCTTCTCGGTTTCCCCTAAAACAGTGCTACCAAACTGATTCATGAGAAGAATGGTGTAACTCTCTGGGATGAGTTAACACATCACAAAGCAGTTTCACAGAGAGCTTCTTTCTATTCTTGCTTTTATATGAAGATATTTCCTTTGTCACCATAAGCTTCGATGCGATGCAAAATATTTCATTGCAGACTCCAAGAAAACAGTGTTAGTAGACTGCTAATGAGTTGAATTCACATATCACAAAGCAGTTCCTCAGGAAGCTTCTCCCCAGTATTTATCTAAGGATATTTCCTTTTTCACCATAGGCCTCAATGCGCTACAAAATATCCCTTTGGAGATTCCACAAAAACAGTGTTAGCAAGCTGCTCCATAAAAGGAAAGGTTCAACACTGTGTGGTAAATTCCCACATCACAAAACAGTTTCTCAGAAAACTTCTTTGTCATTTTTATCAGAGGATATTTCCTGTGTCACCACAGCCTTCAATATGATCCAAAATATCCCTTCTCAGATTCCCCAAAAATAGTGCTACGAAACTGCTCTTTGAAAAGAATCGTGTAACTCTGTGAATTGAATTCACAAATCACAAAACCATTTCTTAGAATGCTTCTTTCTAGTTATTTTGGAAGGATATTTCCTCTGTCACCATAGGCTTCAATGTGCTCCAAAATATCCCATTGCAGATTCCAAGAAAACATTTTTAACAAGCTGCTCAATGAAAAGAACAGTGTATATCTGTGAGACGAATTCACACATTGCATAGCAGTTTCTCAGAAAGCTTCATTTTAGTGTTTATCTGGTCTGAGGGTATTTCCTTTGTTACCATAGGCTTCAATGAGATCCAAAATATCCCTTCTGAGATTCCCCCAAAACAGTGCAACCAAACTGCTCTATGAAAAGAATCATGTAATGGTGTGAGATGAACTAACACATCTCAAAGCGGTTTTTCAGAAAGCTTCATTTTAGTTTTTAAGTGAGGATATTTCCTTTGTCACCTTGGGATTCAATGCGATCCAAAATATCCTTTCTCAGATTCCTGAAAAACAGTGCTACCAAACTGTTCCATGACAAGAATCGTGTAACTCTGTGAGGTGAATGCACAAATCACAAACCTCTTTCTCAGAAAGCTTCTTTCTAGTTTTTGTCTGAGGATATTTCCTTTGTCACCATAAGCTTCTATGTGCTCTGAAATATTCCTTTGCAGATTCCAAAAACAGTGTTAGCAAACTGCACATTAAAAAGAATGGTGTAATTCTATGAGATGAATTCAAAAATTGCAAAGCAGTTCATCACAAAGTTTCTAGTTTTTGTCTGAGGATGTTACCTTTTTCAGCATAGGCCACGATGTGCTCCCAAATATCCCTTTGCAGATTTCAAGAAAACAGTGTAGACAAACTGCTGAATGAACAGAACAGTGTAAATATGTGAGATGAATTCATGCATCACAAAGCAGTTTCTCAAAAAGCTTCTTACTGGTTTTCATTTGAGGATATTTCCTTTTTCACCATAGGCCTCAATGTGCTCCGAAATATCCCTTTGCAAATGCTGCAAAAACAGTGTTAGCAAACTGATCCATGAAACGACAGTAGTAACTCAATGTGATGAATTAACACATCACAAAGACTTTCTCAGAAAGGTTCTTTCTACTTTTATCACAGGATATTTCCTTTGTCACTGCAGACTTCAATGCGATCCAAACTATCCATTTTCAGATTCCCCAAAAGCAGTGCTACCAAACTGCTCCATGGAAAGTATCATGTAACCCTGAGAGATGAATTCACAAATCACAAAGCAAATTATCAGAAAGCTGTTTTCTAGCTTTTTCTGAGGCTATTTCTTTTGCTACAGTAACCTTCAAAGTGCTCCAAAATATCCCACTGTAGATTCCAATAAAACAGTGCTGCAAACTGCTGACTGAAAAGTACAGTGTAATTGTGTGAGTTGAATTCACACATCACAAAGCAGTTTCTGAGACATCTTCTTTCTAGTTTTTCTCTGAGGATATTTGGTTTTCCACTCTAGGCCTGAAAGCGCTCCCAAATATCCCTTTGCAGATTACATGAAAATAGAGTTAGCAAAGTGCTCCAAGAAAAGAAAGGTGTAACTCCCTCGGATGAACTCACACATCACAAAGAACTTTACCAGAAACCTTCTATACAGTTGTTATCTGAGGATATTTCCTTTTTCACCATAGGCCTCAAATCACTCCCAAATATCCCTGTGCAGGTTCCGGAAAACAGTGTTAGCAAACTGCTCCACGAAAAGAAAGGTATACCTCTGTGAGATGGATTAACACATCACAAAGTGGTTTCTCAGAAAGATTCTTTCCAGTTTTTATATGAGAATATTTCCTTTGTTACCATAGGCTTCATCGCAATTAAAAGTATCCCTTCTCACATTCCCCAAAAACATGGCTTCCAAACTGTTCCATGAAAAGAATCGTGTAAATCTGTGAAATGAATTAAAACATCACAAACCAATATCTCTGAAGGCTTCTCTCAAGTTTTCATATGAGGATATTTCCTTTGTCACCATAAGCTTCAATGTGCTCTGAAATATCCCATTGCAGCTTCCAAGAAAACAGTGTTATCAAACTGCTCAATGAAAAGAAAGGTGTAACTCTGTGGGATGAATTCACACATCACAAAGCAGTTTCTCAGAAAGCTTCTTTCTCGTTTTTATCTGGGGATATTTCCTTTGTCACCATAGGCTTCAATGTGATCCAAAATATCCCTTCTCAGATTGACCAAAAACAGTACTACCAAACTGCTCCATGAATAGAATCAGGTAACACTGTGAGATGAATTCATACATCACAAAGCAGTTTCTCAGAAAGCTTCTCTTTAGTTTTTGTCTGAGGATATTTCCTTTTTCACCCTAGCCCTCAATGCACTCACAAATATCCCTTTGCAGATTCCACGAAAACAGTGTTAGCAAACTGCTCCATGGAAAGAAAGGTGCAATTTTTGTGAGATGAATTTACACATCATGAAGCAGTTTCTCAGAAACCTTCCTTTTAGTTTTTGTCTGAGGATATTTCCTTTATTACGTTCGGCCTCACCTTGATCCCAAATATCCCTTTGCAGATTCCATAAAAGCAGTGTTAGCAAACTGCTCCATGAAAAGAAAGGTGTAACTCTGTGAGATGTATTCACACATGACAAAACAGTTTCTCAGAAAGCTTCTTTTTGTTTTATGTCTGGGGATATTTCCTTTGTCACCATATTCTTCAGTACGCTCCCAAATATCCTATTGTGGATTCCATGAAAACAGTGTTATCAAACTGTTCAATGAAAACAACAGTGTATCTCTGTGAGATGAATTCACATATCCAAAAGTAGTTTCTCAGAAATATTCTTTCTAGTTTTTATCTGAGGATATTTCCTTTTTCACCATAGGCCTCAATGCACCCCAGAATATCCCTCTCTGTGAGATGAATTCTCACATCACAAAGAAGTTTCTCAGAAAGTTTCCTTCTAGATTTTACCTGAGGATTTTCCTTTGTTAACATAGGCTTTAATGCAATCCAAAATATTCCTTCTCAGAGTCCCCAAAAACAGTGCTATCAAACTGATCCATTGGAAACATTGTGTAACTCTGTGATATGAATTCACAAATCACAAAGCAGTTTCTCAGAAAGCTTCTTTCTAGTTTTTGTCTGAGATTATGTCCTTTTTCACCATTTGCCTCAATGCACTTGTGAGTATCACTTTGCAGATTCCAGAAAAATAGTGTTAACAAGCGTCTCCATAAAAATAAAGGGGTAAATGTGTGAGATGAATTCACACATCACAAAGCAGTTTCTCAGAAAGCTTCTTTTTGGTTTTTGTCTGATTATTTTTCGTTTGTCAACATAGGCTTCAATGTGCTCCCAAATAACTCTTCTCAGATACCACAAAAACAATGATGTTGAACTACTCAATAAACAAAAAGGTTAAAATCTGTGAGATGAATACACACATCACAATATCGTTTCTTGAAAAGCTTCTCTTCAGTTATTTTCTGAAGTAATTTCATTTTTCTCCATAGGCCCGTAGGAGCTCCCAAATATCCCTTTGCAGATTCCATAAAAACAGTGCACCCAAACTGCTCAAAGAAAATACAGGATTTACCTCCGTGTGATGAATTCACCCATCCCAAAGGAATTTTTCAGAAAGCTTCTTTCTAGTTTTTATCTCAGAATGTTTCCTTCTCCACCATCACCTACCATGCATTCCCAAATATCCCTTCTCAGACACCACAAAAACAGTGCTACCAAACTGATCCATGAAAAGAATCATGTAACTCTTTGAGATGAATTAACACATCATAAAGCGGTTTCTCAGAGAGCTTCTATTTTTTATATTAGGATCTTTCCTTTTCCACCTTAGGATTCAGTGCGCTCCCAAATATCCCTTCCCAGATACCACAAAAACTGTGATGCCAAAGTGCTCCCTCAACAAAAACATTTAGCTCTGTGAGTTGAATGCACACATCACAAAGGAGTTTCTCCAAAATCTTATCTCCTGTTTTTACCTCAAGAATTTTCTTTTTTTTGCCTTTAGCCTCTATATGTTCCCAAACATTCATCAGCAGATTTCTTAAAAACAGTGCTACCAAACTGTGCAACGAGAAGAAGGTTTTAACCCTGTGAGATAAAGTCACCCATCACAAAATAGTTTCTCGGAAGATTCTTTCCAGTTTTTATCTGAGGATATTTTCTTTTCCACCCCAGGCTTCAACGCACTCCCAAATATCCCTTCTCAGCTACCACAAAAACAGTGATGCCAAACTACTCCCTCAACAGAAACGTTTAGCTCTATGAGATGAATGCAAACATCACAAAGGACTTTCTCAGAAAGCTTCTCTCCACTTTTTATCTGAAGTTATTTCCTTTTTCACCGTAGGCCTCTAGGAGCTTCTGAATATCCCTTTGCAGATTCCATAAAAATAGATCTATCAAACTACTCAAAGAAAGCAAAAATGTAATTCTGTGTGATGAATTCCCCCATCCCAAGAAATTTTCCAGACAACTTCTTTCTAGTTTTTATCTCAGGATATTTCCTTTTCTGCCATTGGCTTCCATATGCTCCCAAATATCCCTTATCAGACACCACAAAAACAGTGATGACAAAATGCTCTCTCAGCAGAAAGCTTTACTTTTATGAGATGAATGCACACATCACAAAGGAGCTATCAGAAACTTTCTCTCCAGTTTTTACCTGAAGATATTACCTGTCTCAATATTGGCCTCTATCTGCTCCCGAATATCCCTTTGCATATTCCACAAAAACAGTGTTACCAAACTGTTTAATGAAAAGCGTGATTTATCTCTGTGAGATGAATTCACACACCACAAAGCAGTTTCTCAGAAAGCTTCTTTCTAGTTTTTATCTGAAGATATTTCCTTTTACACCATATTCCTCAAGGCGCTCCTGAATACCCCTTTGCAGATTCCACGAAAACAGTTTTAGCAACCTGCTCCAAGAGAAGAATCATGCTACTCTGTGAGATGAATGCACACATCACAAAGCAGTTTCTCAGAATGGTTCCATCTAGTTTTTGTCTGGGAATATTCCCTTTGTCACCATAGGTCTCAATGCGGTCCAAAATAGACCTTCTCAGATACCCCAAAAACAGTACTACCAAGATGCTCCATGAAAAGAATGGTGTAACTCTGTGAGATGAATTCACAAATCACAAAGCAGTTTCTCAGAAAGCTTCTTTATTGTTTTTGTATGATGATATTTCCTTTGTCACCATAAGCTTCAATATGCTCTCAAATATTCAATTACAGATTCTAAGAAAACAGTGGTAGTAAACTGCTCAATGAAAACAACATTGTAACTCTCTGAGATGAGTTCACACATTGCAAACAAGTTTCTCTGAAAGATTCTTTCTAGTTTTTGTCTGCGGATATTTCCTTTGTCTCCATAAGCTTCAACGTGCCCCAAAATATCCCATTGCAGATTCCAAGAAAACAGTTTTAGCAAACTTCTCAATGAAAAGAACAGTGTAACTCTGTGAGATGAATTCACACATCCCAAAGCAGGTTCTCAGAAGATTTATTTTAGTTTTTTTCTGAGGATATCTCCTTCATCATCATAGGCTTCAATGCTCTCCCAGATATCCTTTCTCAGAGTCCCCAAAAACAGTGCTAACAAAGTACTCCATGAAAAGAAAGGTGTAACTCGGAGAGATGAATTCAGGAGTCAGAAATAATTTTCTCAGAAAGCATCTTTCTACTTTTTGTCTGAGGATATTTCCTTTTTCTCCATAAGCTTCAATGCGCTCTGAAATATGCCATTGCAGATTCCCAGAAAACAGAGTTAACAAACTGCTCAAAGAAAAGAACAATGTATCTCTGTGAGATGAATTCACATACCAAAAAGCAGTTTCTCAGAAAGTTTCTTGTTGATTTTTCTCTGAGGATATATCCTTTGTCACCATAGACTTCCATGTGCTCCCAAATATCCTATTGCAGATTCCGTGAAAACAGTATTATCAAACTGCTCAATGAAATGAACGCTGTAATTTCACACAAATCTTCTTTTTGGTTTTTAATTGAGGATATTTCCTTTGTCACCATAGTTTTCAAAGTGCTCACCAATATCCCTTTGCAGATTCCATGAAAACAGTGTTGGAAAACTGTTCCATTTAAAGAAAGGTGTCAATCTGTGCAATGAATTCACACATCATAAATCAGTTTCTCAGAAATCTTCTTTTTGGTTATTGTCTGAGGAGGTTTACTTTATTGTGATTGTTCTCATATTGCTCCCAAATATCCCTTTGTAGATTCCACAAAAACAATTTTAGCAAACTGCGCCATGAAAACAAAGATGTAACTCTGTGAGCTGAATTCATATATGACAAAACAGTTTCTCAGAAAGCTTCTTTTTAGTTTATGTCTGAGGATATTTTCTTTGTCACCATATTCTTAAAGTCACTCCCAAATATCCTATTGCAGATTCCACGAAAACAGGGTTATCAAACTGCTCAATTAAATGAATGGTGTAACTCTGTAGGATGAATTCACATATCACAGGGCAGTTTTTCAGAAAGATTCTTTGTAGTTTTTATCTGAGGCTATATTGTTTTTCACTGTAGGCCTCAATATGCTCCCAAATATCTCATTTCAGATTCCATGAAAGCTGTGTTATCAATCTGTTCCATGTAAAGAAAGGTGTAACTCTGTGAGTTGGATTCACAAATCACAAAGCAGTTTCTCAGAAAAACTCTTTCTAATTTTTGTCTGAGGATATTTCCTTTGTCACCATAGGCTTCAAAGTGATCCAAAATATCCTCTCTCAGATATCCCAAAAACAGTGCTACCAAACTGCTCCATGAAGAGAATCAAGTAACTCTGTGAGATGAATTCACAAGTCACAAAGTAGTCTCTCAGAAAACTTCTTTCTAATTTTCATCTGAGGATAATTCCTTTTTCACTATAGGCCTCAATGCCCTACCAAATATCCCTTCGCAGATTCCTCGAAAACAGTGTGAGCACACTGCACTATGGAAAGAATGGTGTAACTCTGTGAGAGGAATTCAAACATCACAAGGAATTTTCTCAGAAAGATTCCTTCTAGTTTTTATCTGAGCATATTTACTTTGTCACCATAGGTTTCAATGCTATCCAATATATGCCTTCTCAGATTCTCCAAAAACAGTGCTACCAAACAAATCCATGAAAAGAATTGTGTAACTCTGTGAGATGAATGAACATATCACAAAGCGGTTTCTCAGAAAGCTTCTTTCTCGTTTTTTATGAGGATATTTCCTTGTCACTATGAGCTTTAAAGTGCTCCAAAACATCCCATTGCAGATTCCAAGAAAACAGTGAATTCACACATTACAAAGGAGTTTCACAGAAAGCTTATTTTGGTTTTTGCCTGAGGATATTTCTTTTGTCACCATAGGCTTCAATGCACTCTGAAGTATCTTTCACAGATTCCACAAAAAGAGTGTTAGCATATTGCTCCACGAAGAGTGCTGTAACTCTGTGAGATGAGTTCACCAATCACAAAGCAGTCTCTCAGAATGCTTCTTTGTAGTTGTTATCTGAGGATATCCCCTTTTTCAATATAGGTTTCAGTGTGCTCCCAAATATCCTGCTGCAGATTCCATGAAAACAGTGTTATCAAACTGCTCAATGAAAAGCACAGTGTAATTCCGTGAGATGAATTCACACATCACATAGCCGTTTCTCAGAACGTTTATTTTCTAGTTTTCTTTATGAGGCTATTTCCTTCATCACTGTAAGCTTCAATATGATGACAAATATCCCTTCTCGGACTAACCAAAAACAGTGCTACCAAACTGATCCATGGAATGAATCGTGTAACTCTGTGGGATGAATTCAACATCAAAAAGAAGTTTCTCAGAAACACTCTTTCTAGTTTTTGTCTGAAGATAATGCCTTTGTCTCCCTAAGCTTCAATGTCCTCTCAAATATCCTTTTGCAGTTTACACATAAACAGTGTTATCACACTGCTCTAAGCAAAAAACAGTGTAACTCTAAGAGATGAATTCACATATCCCAAAGCAGTTTCTCAGAAATCTTTCTAGTTTTTATCTCAGGATAGTTCTCTTTTCACTGTAGGCCTCATCACATCACAAATATTGATTTCTTAGGAAACTTCTTTATAGTTTTTATCGAGGATATTTCCTTTTCCCCATAGGATTCAATGTGATCCCAAATATCCCTTCTCAGATTCCCCAAAAACAGTGCTAGCAAACTGATCCATGAAAAGAGTCGTGTAATTCTGTGAGATGAATTTAAAAGTCTCAAAGCAGATTCTCAAAATGTTGCTTTCCAGTTTTTCTCTGAGGATATTTCTTTCTCACCATAAGTTTCAATGCACTCTGAAATATCCCATTGCAGATTCCAAGTAAACAGTGTTAGCAAACTGCTCAATGAAAAGAAAAGTGTAACTCTGTGAGATGAATTCACACACCATAGAGTAGTTTCTCAGAAAGTTTTTACTGATTTTTCTCTGAATATATTTCCTTTGTCACCATAGGTTTCAATGTGATCCAAAATATACCTTCTCAGAATTCCAAAAAACAGTGTCACCAAACTTCTCCATGAAAGGAATCATATAACACTTGTGAGATGAATTCACACATCATAAAGTGTTTTTTTTCAGAAAGCTTCTTTCTAGTTTCATATGATGGTATTTCCTTTATGACCTAAAGCATCAAAGCACTCCGAAATATCCCTTTGCAGATTCCACAAAAACAGTGTTAGCAAACTGCTCTATGAAAAGAACCATGTAACTCTGTGAAAGGAATCCACACATTCCAAAGGAGTTTCTCAGAAAGCTTCTTTCAGGTTTTTATCTGAGAATATTTTCTTTTCATCATAGCCCTTAATGCAATCCCAAATATCCCTTTGCAGATTCTACAAAAACATTGTTAGCAAACTGCTCCCTGGAAAGAATGGTGTAACTCTGTGATATTAATTCACACATCACGAAGAAGTTTCTCAAAAAGCTTCTTTTAATTTTTTTTTGTTTGTTTTTTTTTAGTAGAGACGGGGTTTCACCATATTAGCCAGGATGGTATCGATCTCCTGACCTCGTGATCCACCCGTCTCAGCCTCCCAAAGTGCTGGGATTACAGGCTTGAGCCACCACACCCGGCTTCTTTTAATTTTTATCTGAGGATATTTCCAATGTCACCATAGGATATAATGCCATCCAAAATATCCCTTCCCAGATTCCCCCAAAAAAGTGCTACCAAAATACTCCATAAAAATAAAGGTGTAATTCTGTGAAATTAATTCTCAAATCACAAAATAGTTTCTCAGGAAGTTTGTTTCTAGTTTCTGTCTAAGGATATTTTGCTTGCAATCCTTAGCTTCAATGCACTCCGAAATATCCCATTGCAGATTCCAAGAAAACACTGTTACCAAACTGTTCAATGAAAAGAACAGTGTAACTCTGTGAGATCAATTCACACATCACAAGGCAGTCTCTCAGAAAGCGTCCTTTTGGTTTTTATCTGGGCATATTTCCTTTGTCACCATAAGCATCATGCTCTACCAAATATCCCATTGCAGATTCCACGAAAACTGTGTTATCAAATGGCTCAGTGAAAAGAACAGTGTTACTCTGTTGAACGAATTCACACATCACAGAGAACTTTCTCAGAAAGCTTTTTTCAAATTATTATCTGAGGATATTTTCTTTGTCACCATAGGCTTCAATGCAATCCAAAATATCCCTTCCCAGCTTAACAAAAAGCAGTATCACCAAACCGATCCATGAAAAGAATCATGTAACTCTGTGAGATGAATTCAAAAATCACAAAGCAGTTTCACAAAAGGATTCTTTCTAGTTTTTGTCTGAGGATATTTCCATTGTCTCCCTAAGCTTCAATGTGCTCCGAAATATCTCATTGCAGATTCCAAGAAAACAGTGTTAGTAAACTGCTCAATTAAAGGAACGGTGTATCTCTGTGAGATAAATTCACACATCACAAAGAACTTTCTCAGAAAGATTCTTTCTGGTTTTTATCTGAGGATATTTCCTTTGTCACCATAATCTTCAATGTGATCCAAAATATCCATTCTCTTGTTTCTCAAAAACAGTGTCACCAAACTTCTCCACGAAAAGAATCATATGGCACTTTGAGATGAATTAACACATCAGAAGCGTTTTTTCAGAAAATTTCTTTCTAGTTTTTATGTGAGGGTATTTCCTTTGTCACCTTAAGCTTCAAGGCACTCTGAAATATCTCTTTGCAGATTCCACGAAACAGTGTTAGCAAACTGCTCAATGAAAAGAGCCATGTAACTCTGTGAAATGAATCCACACATCTCAAAGCAGTTTCTCAGAAAGCTTCTTTCTAGTTTTTATCCGAGAATATTTTCTTTTCACCATAGGCCTTAAAGTAATCCCAATTATCCTTTTGCAGATTCCATGAAAAGATTGTTATCAAACTGCTTCATGGGAAGAATGGTGTAAATCTGTGAGATTAATTCACACATCATGAAGAAGTTTCTCCACAAGCTTCTTTTAAGTTTTTTTCTGAAGATATTTCCAATGTCACTGTAAGATATAATGCTATCCAAAATATCCCTACTCAGATTCCCCAAAAACAGTGCTACCAAAGTCCTCCATGAAAAGAAAGGTGTAATTCTGTGAAATTAATTCTCAAATACAAAACAGTTTTTCAGGAAATTTGTTTCTAGTTTTTATCTGACGATACCATTTTTGTCACCATTATCTTCAATAAACTCCAAAATATCCCATTGCAGATTCCAAGAAAACACTGTTACCAAACTTCTCAATGAAAACAACAGTGTAACTCTGTGAGTTCAATTCACATATCACAAAGCAGTTTCTCAGAAAGCTTGTTTTCGGTTTTATCTGGGGATATTTCCTTTGTCATTATATGCTTCAATTCTCTACCAAATATCCCCTTGCAGATTCCACGAAAACAGTGTTAGGAAATGGCTCAATGAAAAGAAGAGTGTAACTCTGTTGGATGAATGCACACATCACAAAGAACTTTCTCAGAAAGCTTTTTTTCAAGTTTTTATCTCAGGATATATCCTTTGTCCCTGTAGGCTTAAATGTGATCAAAAATATCCCTTGTCATATTAAACAAAAACAGTGTTACCAAACTGATCCATGAAAACAATAATGTAACTCTTTGAGATAAATTCACAAATCACAAAGCAGTTTCTCAAAAAGATTCTTTCTAGTTTTTGTCTGAGTATTTTCCTTTGTCTCCCTAAGCTTCAATGTGCTCTGAAATATCTCATTGCAGATTCCAAGAAAACAGTGTTAGCAAACTGCTCAATGAAAAGAATGGTGCAACTCTGTGAGATGAATTCAAAGATCCAAAAGCAGTTTCTCAGAAATCTTCTGTCTAGTTAATATCTGAGGATATTCCCTTTTTCACAACAGGCATCAATGTGCTCCAGAATAGTACTTTGCAAATTCCATGAAAACAGTGTTAGAAAACTGTTAGATGAAAATAAAGTTGTAACTCTGTGAGACGAATTCACACGTAACACAGAAATTTCTCAGAAAGCTTCTTTCTAGTTTTTATCTGAGGATATTTGATTTTTTACCTTATGCCTCAACACGCTCCCAAGTATCCCTTTGCAGATTGCACGAAAATATTGTTAGGAAACTGCTCCAAGAAACAAAGGTGTAACCTGTTGACATGAATTCACACATCACAAAGAAATTTCGCAGAAACCTTCTCCGTAGTTTTTATCTGAGGATATTTCCTTTGTCACCAAATGCTTCAAAGCGATCCAAAATATCCCTTCTCAGATTCCCCAAAAACAGGGCTATGAAACTGCTCCATGAAAGGCATGTTGTAACTCTGTGAGATGAAATCACAAACCACAAATCAATTTCTCAGTAAGATTCCTTCTAGTTTTAGTCTGAGGATGTTTCCTTTGTCACTATAAGCCTCAATGTGCTCCAAAATATCCCATTACAGACTCCAAGAAAACAGCGTTAGCACACTGCTAAATGAAAAGCACAGTGTAATTGTGTGAGATGAATTCACACATCACAAAGTAGTTTCTCAGAAAACTTCTTCTTCATGTTTTATCTGAGGATATTTCCTTTGTCACCATAGGCTTTAATGTGCTCCAAAATATCCTCTTGAAGATTCCACAAAAACATTGTTATCACACTGCTCCATGAAAAAAACAGTGTAACTCTGTGAGATGAATTCACACAACACAAAGTAGTTTCTCAGAAAGCTTCTTTGCGGTTTTTATCTGAGGATGTTCCCTTTTTCACTATAGGCCTCAATGTGCTCCCAAATATTACTTTGCTGATTACACAAAAACAGTGTTGGAAAACTGTTCCATGAAAATAGAGTTGTAACTCTGTGATATGAATTCACACATAACAAAGAACTTTCTCAGAAAGCTCCTTTCTAATTTTTATCTGAGGATATTTCATTTGTAAGCCTAGGCTTCAATGTGATCCAAAATATCCCTTCTCAGATTCCCTGAAAACAGGCCTACCAAACTGCTCCATGAAAAGAGTCCTGTAACTCTGTGAGATGAATTAACACATAGGAAAGCAAACTGCTCCAAGAAAAGAATCGTGTAGGTCTGTGAGATGAATTCACAAATCACAAAGCATTTTTCTCAGAAAGCTTCTTTCTAGTTTTTATATGAGGGAATTCCCTTGGTCACCTTAAGCTTTAATGCACTCTGAAATATCCCTTTTCAGATTCCACAATAATGGTTTTAGCAAATTGTTCAATGAAAAATATGGTGTAACTTTGTGAGATGAATTCACGCATCAAAAAGAAGTTTCTCAGAATGCTTCTCTCTAGTTCTTATCTGATGATATTTCCTTTTTCACCATAGGTATCAATGCGCTCCCAAATATCCTTTTGCAGATTCCACCTAAACAGTGTTAGCAAACTGCTCCATGGAAAGAAAGGTTTAACTCTGTGAGATAAATTCACACACCACAAAGCAGTGTCTCAGAAACCTTCTTTCTAGTTTTAATCTGAGCATATTTCCTTTGTCACAAAGTATTCAATGCAATCCAAAATATCACTTCTCAGGTTCCCCGAAAAGAGCAGTACCACACTGCTCCAAGAAAAGAATCGTGTAGCTCTGTGAGATGAATTCACAGATCATACAGCAGTTTCTCAGATAGCTTCTTTTTGGTTTTTGTCTGAGGATATTTCGTTTGTCACCATAGGCTTCATTGCGCTTCAAAATATCCTATTGTACATTTCAGGAAAACAGTGTTAGTAAATTTTCCCATGAAAATAATTGTGTAATTTTGTAAGCTGAATTCACACATCACAAAGCAATTTCTCAGAAAGCTTCTTTCTAGTTTTATCTGAGGATAATTCCTTTTTCACCATAGGTCTCAACTCGCTCCCAAATACAACTTCGTAGATTCCACAGAGTGTTAACAAACTACTCCATGAAAAGAAGGGTGTTACTCTTTGAGATGAATACACATATCACCAAGAACTTTTTCAGAAAGCTTCTTACTAGTTTTTATCTCAGGATATTTCCTCTTTCACCATATTCCTCTATGCACTCTCAAATAACCCATTGCAGATATCACGAAAAAAGTGTTAGCAAACTTCTCAATGAAAAGAGTGGTGTAAATTTGTGAGATGAATTCCCACACCACAAAGCAGTTTCACAGAAAAATTCCTTTTGGTTTTTATCTTAGGATATGTCATTTGTCGCCATAGGCTTCAATGCACTCCGCAATATCCTATTTCAGATTCCAGGAAAGCAGTGTTATCAAACTGCTCAATGAAAAGAATGATGTAACTCTGTATGATGAATTCACACATTACAAAGCATTTTCTCAGAAAGCTTCCTTCTAGATTTTATTTGAGGATATTTCCTATTTCAAAATAGGCCTCAATGGGCTCCCAAATATCCCTTGGCACATTCCACAAAAGCAGTGTTATGAAAGTGCTCCATGAAAAGAAAGGCATACCTCTGTGAGATGAATTCACACATCACAAATAATTTTCTCAGAAAGCTTCTTTCTAGTCATTTTCTGAGGATATGTCCTTTGTCACCATAGGCTTCAGTGCGATCCAAAATATCCCTTCTCAGATTTCCCAAAAACAGTGCTACCAAGCTGCTCCATGAATGAATCCTGTAACTCTGTGAGATGAATTCACAAATCACAAAGCAGTTTCTCAGAAAGCTTCTTTCTAGTTTTTTCTCTGAATATTTTCTTTCTCAATATAAACTTTATTTAGCTCTGAAATATCCCATTGCAGATTCCAACAAAACAGTGTTAGCAAAGTGCTCAATGAAAAGAACAGTGTTACTCTGTGAAATGAATTCACACATCATAAAGCAGTTTCTCAGAAAGATTCTTTTTCATTTTTATCTGAGTATATTTCCTTTGTGATAATAGGCTTCAATGGACTCCCAAATATCCTATTGCAGATTCCACGAAAACAGCATTATCAAACTGCTCAATGAAAAGAACAGTGTAACTCTGTAAGATGAAGTGAAACATCACAAAGCAGTTTCTTAGAACGCTTCTTTCTAGCTTTTATCTGAGGATGTTTCCTTATTCACTATAGGCCTCAATGTGCTCCCAAATATCCCTTTGGAGATTTCATGAAAACAGTGTTAGCACACTGCTCCATGAAAGAAAGGGGAAACTGTGGGGTGAATTTACACATCACAAAGAACTTTCTCAGAAAGCTTCTTTCTAAGTTTTTAATTTACTTTGCACCATAGGCTTCAATGTGATCCAAAGTATCCCTTATCAGATTCCCCAAAAACAGTGCTACCAAACTGAAGCATGAAAAGAATCATGTAACTCTGTAAGATGAATTAATACATCACAAAGCAGTTTCTCAGAAAGCATCTTTCTAGTTTTAATATGAGGATATTTCCTTTGTCACCACAGGCTTCAATGCAATCCAAAATAACCCTTTGTAGGTTCCACGAAAACAGTGTTAGCAAACTCTTCCATGAAAAGAATGGTGTTACTCTGTGAGATGAATACATCCATCATAAAGAAGTTTCTCCGATAGTTTCTTTCTAGTTTTAATCTGAGGATATTTCTTTTGTCAGCTTAGGGTTTAGATCCAAAATATTTAGGTCAGATCCAAAATATCCTGTTGCACATTCCATGACAACAGTGTTAGTAAAGTGCTCCATGAAAAGAGTGGTGTAATTCTGTGAGCTTAATTCACACATCACAAAGCAGTTTCTCAGAAAGCTTCTTTCTAGTTTTATCTGAGAATATTTCCTTTCTTACCATATTTTGCAATGAGCTCTGGAATATCCCATTGCAGGTTGCAGGAAAAAAAGTAGCAGCAAACTTCTCAATGAAAGGAACTTTGTGACTCTGTGAGGTGAATTGACACATCACAACATAGTTTCACAGAAAGCTTCTTTTTGGTTTTGATCTGAGGATATTTCCTTTGTCACAATGGACTTCAATGCACTCCCAAATGTCCTATTGCAGATTCCACGAAAACAGTGTTATCAAACTGCTCCATGAAAAGAAAGGTGTAACTCTGTGAGATGAATTAACACATCACAAAAAACTTTCTCAGAAAGCTTCTTTCTAGTTTTTATCTGAGGATATGTCATTTTTCACCGTAGGTTTCAATGCTATCCAAAATATCCCTTCTCAGATTGCCCAAAAACAGTGCTACCAAACTGCTCTATGAAAAGGATCATGTAACTTGCTGAGGTGAATTCACAAATCACAAAGCAGTTTCTCAGAAAGCTTCTTTCTAGTTTTTGCCTGAGGATATTTCATTTGTCACCCTAACGTTCAATGTTCTCCAAAAATCCCATTGCAGATTCCAAGAGAACAGTGTAAGCAAACTGCTGAATGCAAAGAACAGTGAAAGTCTGGAGGATGAATTCACCCATTGCAAAGCAGTTTCTCAGAAGGCTTCTCTCTAGTTTTTATTTGAGAATATTTCCTTTGTCACCATTGTCTTCAATGCTATCGAAAATATCCCTTCTCAGATTCCCCCAAATCAGAGCTGCCAAAGTCCTTGTATAGCATCATGTAACTCTGTGTGATGAATTCACACATCACAAAGCCGTTTCTCAGAAAGATTCTTTCCAGTTTTTATCTGAGGATATTTCCTTTGTCACCATATGCTACAATGCAATCCAAAGTATCCATTCTCAGTTCCCGCCAAAACAGTGCTATTTAACAGTTCCATGAAAAAAAAAGGTGTAACACTGAGAGAGGAATTCACACATCACAAAGAACTTTCTCAGAAAGCATATTTTTATTGTCTTTCTGAGGATATTTCCATTGTCATCATAGGCTTCAATGCGATCCAAAATATCCCTTCTCAGATTCCCCAAAAACAGTGCCACCAAACTGCTCCATGAATAGAATCGTGTAATTCTGTGAAATGAATTTACAAATCACAAAGCAGTTTCTCAGAAAGCTTCTTTCTAGTTTTCATCTTAGTATATTTCCTTTTTCAATATAGGCCTCAATGCGATCCAGAATATCCAATAGCAGATTACAGGAAAACAGTGTTAGCAACGTACTCCATGAAAAGAAAGATGCAAACTGTGAGACAAATTCACTCATCAGAAGCAGCTTTCTCAGAAAGCTTCTTTCTAGTTTTTATCTATGGATATTTCCTTTGTCACCATAGTCTTCAATGTGATACAAAATATCCCTTCTCAGATTCCCCAAAACCACTGCTACCAAATTTATCCATGAACAGAATCATGTAACTCAGTGAGTTGAATTCACAAATCACAAAGTGGTTTCTCAGAAAGTTTTTTTCTAGTTTTTATATGAGAATATTTCCTTTGTCACCCTAAGCTTCAATCGGCTCTGAAATAACCTATTGCAAATTCCAAGAAAACAGTGTTAGCAAACTTCTCAATGAAAAAATTGGGTAATGCTGTGAGATGAATTTACACGTGACAAAGCAGTTTGTCTGAATGCTTCTTTCTAGTTTTTATCTGAGGATATATTCTTTCTCACCATAGGCCTCATTGTCCTCCCAAATATCCCTTTGCAGGCTCCACAAAAAGAGTTCCAGCAAACTGTTACATGAAAAGAAAGGTGTAACTCTGTGAGACGAATTCACAGATCAAAGACAAGTCTCTCAGAAAACTTCCTTATGGTTTTCATCTGAGGATATTTCCTTTGTCGACAGGTTTCAATGCGATCCAAAATATCCCTTATCAGATTCCCCAAAAACACTGCTATCAAATTAATCCATGAAAAGAATGGTGTAACTCTGTGAGATGAATTCACAAATCACAAAGCAGTTTCTCAGAAATCTTCTTTCTAGTTTTCTTCTGAGGATATTTCCTTTGTCACCATAAGCTTCAATGTGCTCTGAAGTATCCCATTGCAGATTCCAAGAAAACATTGTTAGCAAACTGCTGCATGAAAAGAAAGGTGTAACTCTGTGAGACAAATTCACACTTCAAAAAGAAATTTCTCAGAAATCTTCTTTCTAGTTTTTATCTGAGTATATTTGCTATGTCACCCCAGTCTTCAATGTGCTCCAAAATATTCCCTCTCAGATTCGCCATAAACAGTGCTACCAAACTGCTCCATGAAAAGAATCATGTAACGCTGTGAGGTGAATTAATACACCACAGCATCGTCTCAAAATGCTTCTCTCTGGTTTTTATACGAGGCTATTTCCTTTTCCACCATAGTCTTCAATGCCCTCCCAAACATTCCTTCTCAGTCACCACAAAAACAGTGATGCCAAAGTGTTCCATCAACAGAAACGTTTAGCTCCATGAGATGAATGCACACATCACAAAGGAGTTTCTCAGAAAGTTTCTCTCCAGTTTTTACCTGAAGAATTTTCTATTTTCACCTATGCTATTATGCGCTCCCAAATATACGCCTGCAGATTCCACAAAACCGTGTTACCACACTGTGCAATGAATAGAAAGATTTCACTCTGTGAGATAAATTCACACATCACAAAGCAGTTTCTCTGGAAGCTTCTTTCTAGTTTTTATCTGAGTATATTTCCTTTTCCACCTTAGACTTCAGTGCACTCCCAAATATCCATTCTCAGACACCATAAAAACAGTGACACCAAAGTGCCCCCTCAGAAAAATGTTTATATCTATGAGATGAATGCACACATCACAAAGGAATTTCTCAGAAAGCCTCTCTCCAGTTTTTACCTGAAGATATTTCATTTTTTGCCATTGGACTCTGTGGGATCCCGAACACCCCTTGGCAGATTCCCCAAAAACAGTTTTACCAAACTGCTCAATGAAAAGAAATGTGTAACTCTGTGAGGTGAATTCACCCATCACAAAGTAGTTTCTCAGAATGCCTCTTTCTAGTTTAAATCTGAGGATTACAATGTGCTACTAAATATCTCCTCTTAGACACCACAAAAACAGTGATGCCGAACTGCTCACTCAACAAAAAGTTCAAACTCTATGAGATGAATACACACATCACAAAACCATTTCGCAAAAACCATCTCTCCAGTTTTTATCTGAAGTGATTTAATTTTTCACTGTAGGTCTCCAGGAACTCCAGAATATCCCTTTGCAGATTCCACAAAAGCAGTGCTACCAAACTGATCCATGAAAAGAATCATGTAACTCTGCGAGATCAATTAACATATCCCAAAGTGGTTTCTCAGAATGCTTCTTTCTAGTTTTTATATGAGGATATTTCCTTTTTCACAATAGGCCTCAATGCACTCTGGAATAAAACATTGAAGATTCCATGAAAACAATGTCAGTAAACTGCTCCATGAAAAGAGAGGTTGAACTCTGTGAGATGAATTCACATTCACACATCACAAAGCACTTTCTCAGAAAGCTTCTTTCTAGTTTAAATCTGAAGATATTTCTTATGTCATCATAAGCTTCAATTTGATCCAAAATATCCCATTACAGATTCCAAGACAACAGTGTTACCAATCTGGTCAATGAAAAGAACAGTGTAACACTGTGAGATGAATTCACACATCACAAAGAACTTTCTCAAAAAGTTTCTTTTGGTTTTTATCAGAGGGTAATTCCTTTTTCACCATAGGCCTCAATGCACTCCAGAATATCACATTGAAGATTCCACAAAATCAGTGTCAGAAAACTGCTCCATTAAAGGAAATGTGTAACTCTGTGAGACGAATTCACTCATCACAAAGAACTTTCTCAGAAGGCTTCTTTCTAGTTTTTATCTGAGGATATTTCTTTTGTCACTGTAGTCTTCAAAGCAACACAAAATATCCCTTCTCAGATTCCCCAATAAAACTGCTACCAAACTGATCCATGAAAAGAATCATGTAACTCTGTGAGATGAATTCACACATCACAAAGCAGTTTCTCAGAAAGCTTCTTTCTAGTTTTTATATGAGGATATTTCCTTTGAGAACCTAAGCTTCAATCTGCTCTGAAATAACCCATTGCATATTCCAAGAAGACAGTGTTAGCAAACTTTTCAATGAAGAGAACGGTTTAACTCAGTAACATGAATTCACAAATCACAAAGCAGTTTATCAGAGAGCTTCTTTCTAGTTTTTATCTGAGGATATTTCCTTTTCCACCATAGGCCTTAATGTCCTCCCAAATATCCCCTTGCAGTCTCCAATAAAAGAGTTTTAGCAAACTGCTACATGAAAAGAAAGGTTTAACTCTGTGAGACGAATTCACACATCAAAGACAAGTTTCTCAGAAAGCTTCTTTCTGGTTTTTATTGGAGGATATTTCCTTTGTCACTGTAGGTTTCAGTGTGATCCAAAATATCCCTTCTCAGAGTCCCCAAAAACACTGCTACCAAATTGATCCATGGAAAGAATGGTGTTACTCTGTGAGATAAATTCAAAAATCACAAAGCAGTTACTCAGAAAGTTTCTTTCTAGTTTTTTTCTTAGGATATTTCCTTTGTCACCATAAGCTTTGATGTGCTCTGAAGTTTCCCATTGCAGATTCCAAGGAAACAATGTTAGCAAACTTCTCCATGAAGAGAAAGGTGTAACTCTGTGAGACAAATTCACAGATTACAAAGAAATTTCTCAGAAAGCTTCTTTCTGGTTTTTGTCTGGGGATATATCTTTTGTCACCATAGGCTTCAATGTGATCCAAAATATTCTTTCTCAGATTTGCCATAAACAATGCTACTAAACTGCTCCATGAAAAGGATCATGTAACACTGTGAGACAAATTTACACGTCACGGAGTTTTCTCAGAATGCTTCTTTCTGGTTTTTATATGAGGCTATTTCCTTTTCCACCATAGGATTCAATGCACTCCCAAATATTCCTTCTCAGTCACCACAAAAACAGTTATGCCAAAGTGCTCCCTCCACATAAACGTTTAGCTCTATGGAATGAATGCACACATCACAAAGGAGTTTCTCAGAAAGCTTCTCTCAAGTTTTTACCTGAAGAATTTTCTTTTTTCACATTATGCCTCTATGCACTCCCAAATATCACTCTGCAGATTCCACAAAAACAGTGCTACCACACTTCGCAATGAATAGAAAGGTTTAACTCTGTGAGGTAAATTCAAACATCACAACGCAGTTTCTAAGGAAGCTTCTTTCTAGTTTTTATTTGAGGATAATCCCTTTTCCACCATTGGCTTCAATACCCCAATATGCTCCCCATATCCCTTCTCAGACCCGCACCAGAAAAACAGTGATGCCAAAGTGCTGCCTCACGGAAAAACCGTTTACCCTCTATGCTATGAAGCCCACACCACAAGCAATTTCTCAGAAAGCTTCTCTCAAGTTTTTACCTGGATATATTTCCTTTTTTTTTTTGCCTTGGACTCTATGGGCTCCGCGAATATCCCTTTTGCAGATTCCACAGAAACAGTTACCAAACTGCACATGAAAATAAAGGTGGTAGGTCTGTGAGACGAATTCACCCATCACAAAACAGTTTTTGCTCATAAGCTTCTTTCTAGTTTAAATCTGAGGATAGTTCCCTTTTTCCCAGATGATTCAATGTTCTCCCAAATATTTCCTCTCAGTAACACAAAAACATTGATGCCGAACATGCTCAATGAACAAAAATTCAAGCTCCGTGAGATGAATAAACACAATGACAAAGTTGTTTACACCAAAGCTCTATGAGATGAATACACCATCACAAAGCATTTCACAAGAAGCATAACTTGGTGTGATGATTCCCCATCACAAAGAAATTTCTCAGAAGGCTTCTTTCCAGTATTGTGCGCAGGCATATTTATTTTTCTACCATCAGCGTCCATGCATTCCCAAATATTCCTTCAAGACCCACAAAGACAGTGCTACACCACCCTCAGACATGAAAACCAGTGATTCTTTCCTCTGTTCTGCATTTCAACTGAGTACTGGTCTCATCTCACAGGGAGTGCCGGACTCATCTGGCAAAGGCTAATACCACAAACCTACAAAGTACTCAACAAATTTACAAGAAAAAAACAAAACACCCCCATCAAAAAGTGGGCAAGGTGTGAACAGACATTTCTCAACAAAGACATTCCTTACAGCCAAGAGACACATGAACAAATGCTCATCATCACTGGCCATCAGAGAATGCAAATCAAACCACAATAGATACCATCTCACACAGTTATAACGGCAATATTAAAAAAAACAACCTCAGAAACAACAGGTGTTGGAGTGGATATGGAGAATGGAACACTTTTACAACTGTGTTTGGATTGTAAACTAGTTCACCATATGGGGAAAACAGTATGGCAATTCCTCCAGGATCTAGAACTACATGTACCATATGAAACCGCAGCCATCCCACTACTGGGTATATACCCAAAGGATATAAGTATTCTACTACAAAGACCACATGCACACCTATGTTATTGCGCACTATTCACAATGCAAAGAACTTGGAATCAACCCAAATGTCCCATCTGTGACGACTGGTACGAAAATGTGGCACATATACAACACCATGGAATACATGCAGCCAAAAAAAGGATGAGTTTTGCGTCTTGTAGGGACATGGATGCAGCTGGAACCATCATTCTTATCAACACATATCACAAGAACGAAAACCAAAACACCGCATGTTCTCACTCATAGTGGGAACTGAACAATGAGATCACTTGGACTCGGAAGGGGACCATTCACACAACTGGCCTATCTGGCGAGGCGGGAATGGGGGAGGGATTGCCCATTGGGAGTTATACATGATAATAAATGATGAATTGATTGGTGCTGACGAGTTGATGGGTGCAGGCACACCACATGGCACAAGTATACATTGTAAAAACCTGCACGTTATCACATGTACCCTAGAACTAAAGTAAATAAAATACTAAAACAAAGAAAGTAACCGTGTAACTCTAGCCTTGAATTCAAACGTCACAAGCAGATTCTCAGAAATTTCTTCAATTTTTTCTATGAGGATATTTCCTTTTTCATTTCACTGGAGCCTCATGTTGCCCTCAAATATCCCTTTGCAGTTTCCTCCCACAAAAACACTGTGGGCAATCTGCTCATGAACAAGTTACTCTAGAGATGAACTCACACCTCACAAAAACTTTCTCAGACAGCTTCTTTGTATTTTTTTATCTGAGGATGTCACCTTTTTCACCATAGGCTTCAATGCATCCAGAATATCCTATTTCAATCTAAGAAAACATGTTATCGCAAAACTGTTCAATACAAGAATGGTGTGCACTCTCAGATGAATTCATACATCACAAAACAGTTTCTCAGAAGATTCTTTTCTAGTTTTTTTTTCTGAGGATAGTTCCTTTCCACCACAGGCCTCAAAAGCACACCTGGGGTATCCCTTTGCAGATTCCACGAAAGCAGTGTGTAGCAAACTGCTCCCTTGAAAGAAGGTGTAACTCTGTGAGATGAATCATTACATGCGGCGCAAAGAAGGTTCTCCAGAACTGCTTTCTATTTTTATCTAAGGATATTTCCTTTGACACCATAGCTCTATGGGATCCAAATATCCCTTCTCATATTCCCCAAAAATCTGACATTAACTGCTCCTGAAAAATGTGTAACTCTGTGAGATGAATTCAAACATCACCTAACTCTTTCTCAGAAAGCTTCATTCTAGTTTTTTATCTCAGCATATTTCCTTTTTTCACCATATTCCCTCAATGTCTCCATAATATTGCCACCACAGATTCCACAATAAACTTGTTATCCAATTCTCATGAAAAAAACTGGTGTAACTCTGTGAAATGAATTCAAACAACCACAGAGCTGTGTCTCAGAAATTCTCTTTCTAGTTTTTTTCTGAGGAATATTTCTTTTGCACCCTTTGCCTCAATGCACCATGAATATCCCTTTGTAGATTCCACACTAAAATAGTGTTTTGCAAACTGCTCCTGGAAGAAAGGTGTAAATTTGTGATATGAATTCACAACATCACAAAGCAGTTTCTCAGAATGCTTCTTTTTGGATTTTTTTCTTAGATAAATTCCTTTGTCACCATAGGGTTCAATGTACTCCCAATGGTCCTATTGCAGATACCACGAAAATAGTGTTATCAACTACTCAATGAAATACGGTGGTATCTCTTTGATATGACATTCACACAATCCAAAAATAGTTTCTCAGAAGGTTATTTCTAGTTTTTTATCTGAGGAATTTCCTTTTTCACCACTAGGCCTCAATGTGAATTGAGAATATCCCAACGCAGATGCCACGAAAATAGCTGGTTAGCAACCTGCTCCATGAAAGAAGGTGGTGACTCTGTGAATGAAATTCAAACATCACAAAGACTGTCTCAGCATTCTCTTTGTAGTTTTGTTTCTGAGGATATCTCATTTGTCACCATAAGGCTTTAATGTGATACAGAATTCCCTTCTCACATTCCCCAAAAACAGTGCTATCAAACTGGATCCATGAAAAGATCGGTAACACTCTGAGATGATTTAACCCATCAAAAGTGGGTTCTCAGAAGCTTCTGTCTATTTTTATATGAGGATCTTTCCTTGTCAACTAAGGCTTTGGGATGGCCGCTCTGAAATATCAGACTGCAGATTCCCAAGAAAACATGTTATCAAACGTTTCAATGAAAATAACAGTGTAAATCTGTGAGTTGAAACTTCACACGTCCAAAGCAATTTCTCGCAGAAGATAGCTTCTTTCTGTTTTTTTCTGAGGATATTTCCTTTTTCACCATATGCATCAAAGCGGCTCTCAAATATCCTTTTTGCAGATTCCAT